>NC_046973.1:9627622-9927622 GCF_009769545.1 Cyclopterus lumpus
GTGAAATAAATTCCTGACAAAACAATATACTTCATTACATTTAGCTGACGCTTTTATCCAAAGCGACTTACATTCATACACCGTAGAAACAGCTACAGGGAGCAATTCGGGGTTAAGTGTCTTTGCTCAAGGACACATCGACTAGGGTGGGCCGTGATCGAACCGCCGAGCTGCTGACTCACAGTCACCCTTCATCACAATGTTATTAGCACTATGAATCAAATATTGCCATACAATAGTGCTCCTTTAAGTTGATGGCGGCGTTGTCCTATCTGTATGTTCATTATGTTAGCTTAATCTGAAATCTGACATTCAACTGTTTTTAATATGAGTAGCTCCATAAAGACTTTGTTGCAATATTTATATGAGCTCCACCACAGTACTGTGTTCATGTTATGAGCAAGGGACACACGTGAGCGTGAGCTGTTACAGTTCTGCAAATACATTTTCTTGGGGAAACCCAGCTCTTAAAAACATGTTGTTTGGTCGAGCATTGTCATAATTCACAAAACTATTTAGAGATCCGAAAGAAAACGTATGGCATTGAAGTTTGGGTAAATTATCCTCACTGTTTAAAGAGAATTCCAAAAATTCTAAAACTAAGATGCATTGTGGTAGAAAGTGGATTAACTTTGCTGTAATACTGTTGCCCCCAAAAAGAGAAAACAGTAAAATAACAGAGCAGTATGGCTATATAAAGAGTTATTTTGCCACTCGAAGCGGATACTTCAGGTGACATCTCAGCTGATTTCAATGAAACATTGAGGGATTGCATACTGATTGTTTTCGCTATGCTATTGATTGGAAGCTAAATGTTTGCTTGGATATAATCACAAAGTACTATAGTCTTTCCACACCTCGGCCTTTTAGAAATTTGACTTTGACTGTTTTCAGTGTTTTACAGCACACTGTTACACTTTTCTCTTCCCCCAGGTTCCCAATGTTGAACATGACCACTCCCAGCGAGCTGAAGTCTCCCTGCGTGACTCGCAACGGTATGGTGAAGTTGCCCCCCAGCCAGCCTAACGGTCTAGGCAGTGCGAGTATCACCAAGGGGACACCTGCTGCAAAGAACCGTCTGTGCCAGTCTTCCTCGGTACCCTCCATCCTACCTCCTCCACCGTCCTCTCTACCCTACCATCACCACCATCACCTGGACGGCCCTGGCATGCCCAACTCAGCTGCCTCTCTTTTGAGCTCTGACATGGAGCCTGGAAAGCCTCTGGTGGGCTTGAAGCCATCCATTCGTCAGCTTCCCCCTCTCAGTCTGTCCAAGCCCATGCTGCTGGAACGCCAGCTTGTCCTTGATGAGAAGCTGCTCAACCGATTGCTCTGGTACTTCACTACAGCTGAAAAATGTGTGCTGGCGCAGGTATGCAAGACATGGCGCAAGGTGCTGTACCAGCCCAAGTTCTGGGAGGGCGTGACACCCATCTTGCATGCCAAGGAGCTATATACCCTACTGCCCAATGGGGAGAAGGAGTTTGTCAGTCTGCAGGCCTTCGCCTTGCGTGGCTTCCAGTCTTTCTGCCTTGTGGGCGTCTCAGACCTGGACATTTGTGAATTTATCGACAACTACCCGCTGTCCAAGAAAGGTGTTCGCTCAGTCAGTCTCAAGAGGTCCACCATCACAGATGCCGGTTTGGAGGTGAGTCAGGACGTGTGTGAAAAAGACAGAGATTATTGGATGTGAATTTTCCCTGATCTGAGCTGGTTCTAAGTTATACAAAGCGACTAGTTCAAAATAGCTGGGAGATCAAGTCATTCCAGCTCTCCCTTACAGTATCAGCATCAATTAAGACAACAAAGTCGTGGCACAGATCAGGAACAAATGTGAGCAGCCACCAATATGGTTATTTGTGGAAAGAGACACATCCTTTCTGTGTTCTGATCTAAACTTAACACTTTCTACATATTTTCCTGTTGCCTTGAAAAGGTTGTAAAGTTTCCATTTCCCCAGCCCTTATTTTGTCAGTACAACATCATATTCATATCATACTTACATTCCTGATCTGACTCTTGTTAACACAAATACTGTTGTCATTCATTTGTTATATTCAATTCAATTCAATTCAGTTTATTTTGTATAGCCCAATATCACAAATTACAAATTTGCCTCAGAGGGCTTTACAATCTGTACACATACGACATCCCTGTCCCAGGACCTCACACCGGATCAGGAAAAACTCCCCAAAAATAACCTTTCACAGGGAAAAAAGGGAAGAAACCTTCAGGAGAGCAACAGAGGAGGATCCCTCTCCCCGGATGGACAGATGCAATAGATGTCATGTGTACAGAATGAACAGCATTTACAAAGTTACATAAACACATTACATGAATATGACAATGTATGAATGGAACTCCAATCCGTGAAACAGAAGGAGGTAGAGAAGAGGGGGGGCGGGGCGCATCAGCACGGCCAACGCGGTAGGCCGGCTCATCAGGCATCAGACACCGCCAGGTCCAATGGACCCTATGAGACGTGAAGTCACAACGACTCCGGGGAGGAAGCAGAGTTAATAAGGTGCAATGGAGAGATGTAAATTCATCCATAAGGAGAGAGAGAAGAGGAGATAGGTGCTCAGTGTATACTAAAACATCCCCCAGCAGCCTATAAGCCTATAGCAGCATATCAAGGGGCTCGACCAGGGCAAACCTGATTCAGCCCTAACTATAAGCACTATCAAACAGGAAAGTCTTAAGTCTGTTCTTAAATGAGGTGACTGTGTCTGCCTCCCGGACTGAAAGTGGAAGCTGGTTCTATAAAAGAGGAGCTTGATAACTGAAGGCTCTTGCTCCCATCCTACTTTTTAGGACTCTAGGAACCACAAGTAGCCCCGCATTTAGTGAGCGCAGCTCTCTAGTGGGGCAATATGGTACTACAAGCTCCTTAATATATGATGGTGCATCACCAATCAAGGCTTTGTAGGTGAGGAGAAGAATTTTAAATGTGATTCTTGATTTTACAGGGAGCCAGTGCAGAGCAGCTAATACAGGAGTAATGTGATCTCTTTTCTTAGTTGTTGTGAGTACACGAGCCATTCCTTTTCCAACCCGTTCTCACTCCCAACTTAAAAAATACCTATGCTTGGCAAGTACACCTTGGCATGAAAACACTGAGGCACCCTTTAGCGTCTGTATGATACGCACCAGGATTTTTACTAACTCCAGTGTAAACTAGTAGTTTGGTTGCATAAGTATAACTAAAACTAAAACTTACCTTGGAAGTCTATTTTGAATAGAGACTGTGTGTATGTAACCAGATGAAACTGATTACCTAGAGCGTCATAGGTATACCCTAAAGCATCATAGGGGTATCTACAGCATCATAGGGGTATCTCTAGCATCAAAGGGGTACCTACAATGTCATAAGTATGTGTACAGATTGTAAAGCCCTCTGAGGCAAATTTGTAATTTGTGATATTGGGCTATACAAAATAAACTGAATTGAATTGAATAAGGGTACCTAGAATGTCATGATGATGTGTCCTTAACCCCAAAATTGCTCCCGTAGCTGTGCCTACGGTGTATGATTGTGTGTATTGTTAGTTAGTCCTGATGTGCAGGTGGAACCTTAGCCCCTCCCATCAGTGTATGATTGGGTGTTAATGGGTGAATGATGTAATGTAGTGTTAAAGCGCTTTGGAAAACCAGAAAAGAGATATACAAGTACAGTCCATTTACCATTTAACATAGGGGTACGTAGAGTGTAGGGCCACTGACCAAGCGTCATGATTTTACGAGTTAGTTACGAAACCGTGTTCAGTTTGACTTTCTTTTGACTTTTAGTGTCAAGCTACTGTTAATGGAACCCAACATCTTCTGCACATACACTTTACAATAAAAGCATTGCAGCCATGAATTGATTGCAAAAAAAAGTGTCAATGAGAAGTGATAGGAAACATTAAAATGATGTTGGTGTTGATCGAGAGAAAGTGAGAGAGACTATTGGAATAAAAGGTGCAGTGGAAAAATTGTGAGCTGTTAAGGTAGGCCTACAGCTTATCTCAATGTTTATGTTATTCCAGTATAATCACTAGTGAGATGAAAGCTGAATTCATTACCCAGAGAACACAGGAGTGTTAAACCTGTTATCCTTCAGTCTGTTTTTGGTGGAGTCTGTATACTGTACAACTGGATATTTAGCCAACATTGGTACCTGCTGTTTTCGTTATGATAATACATAGTTTTACACAGCAGTGGCAAAACATATAAATACACTATGAATTTTCCATGACTTCAATTCTTAAGATCATTGCCTTTATGATGACATATTATGTAGGAAGAGGTATGAGGTGCCTTTCAGATTAGTTGTTTTTCAGATGGCTCTTCAAACCTGCTAGGCGGCTATTCTGGGTGAGTGGATGGTTGCC
Organism: Cyclopterus lumpus; assembly: GCF_009769545.1. Classification (NCBI taxonomy): domain Eukaryota; kingdom Metazoa; phylum Chordata; class Actinopteri; order Perciformes; family Cyclopteridae; genus Cyclopterus; species Cyclopterus lumpus. The sequence goes on from NC_046973.1 coordinate 9,631,996, forward strand.
ATGGAGAAAGCTGGAATTGTTGAATGCATGATCTATATGTGGACTTTGCTGCTGAAGGGTTATGATTTATGCATTACCATTTTGTTGCACCTAAAACTAAATAATTTTTTTTTTTTTAAAAGGTAATAAATCCAATGCAAAGAAAATGTAGAGGTTAGTTTGACTGCACAATATTGTAGAATTCACACTCAGCTCTCTTTGTGTTATGAATGCTATTTCATCTTTCTTGTATTTTATTTTCGTTCTGGCATTCAATTCTGTCAATTGAGACAATGGGACTGTTTCAAGAGAATGAGAAGGAAAAATCACTTCAGATGTAACATGCTCTGTTAACAAAACACAAACAAGTAATAATGTGATGGATAATGCTATCATATATAGTATACAGAGATCTAATGAATGGTTTCTAAAGTTTATAAAGATATAATGAAATGTGTAAGTGTTTATACTATTATTTTACCATGTTGTCATTCAGTTTATCTGCCAGTGGTGCCCAGAGGGAGAATATTTCTGAAATGTTTATCTACTTCTTCAGGATGCTAAGTAGGAGTGGACTGGAGTAGGCTCTGAACTTTTGGCATAAAAAATCCGATAGTAATGATTCAGCCTTTAGTAATGTGAGTGGTCTGAGAGAAAACTACACTTCTGTAGTTCCTCTCTGTTTTTTGGGGTTTATAAAATCTAGTATGTAATGAGGGACGATGTTTGTAATTATTGACTAGTGCTAGTACAGGTTACTGTATGAAGGATGATGTTAAATGAATAACTAGTACTAGTACAGGTTACTGTGTGAAGGTCTATGTTAAATGATTAACTAGTACAGGTTACTGTATGACGGATGATGTTAAATGAATAACTAGTACTAGTACGGGTTACTGTATGAAGGACAATGTTAAATGTATAACTAGTACTAGTACAGGTTACTGTATGACGGATGATGTTAAATGAATAACTAGTACTAGTACAGCTTACTGTATGAAGGACGATGTTAAATGAATAACTAGTCTAGTACAGGTTAATGTGTGAAGCATGATGTGTATAATGTATAACTAGTAGTAGTACAGGTTAATGTATGAAAGATGATGTTAAATGAATAACTAGTACATATTACTGTATGAAGGACGATGTTAAATGAATAACTAGTACTAGTACGGGTTACTGTATGGAGTTAAATGAATAACTAGTACTAGTACAGGTTACTGTATGAAGTGTTATGTTAAATGAATGACTAGTACTAGTACAGGTTACTGTATGAAAGATGATGTTAAATGAATAACTAGTACTAGTACAGCTTACTGTATGGAGTTAAATGAATGACTAGTACTAGTACAGATTACTGTATGAAGGATGCTGTGTATAATGTATAACTATTACTAGTACAGGTTACTGTATGAAGGATGATGTGTATAATGTATAACTAGTACTAGTACAGGTTAATGTATGAAGGAATGTTTATATAGTGTATAACTAGTACAGGTTACTGTATTCAATTCAGTTTATTTTGTACAGCTCAAAATCACAAATTTGCCTCAGAGGGCTTTACAATTTGTACACATACGACAAGAAACAGGATCAAACAAGTACCTATGATTCATTGATTATTCCACAATTTTCATGTTATTTTTCTTTCTTTTTTTCATTAATGTGTTAATGTGCGACAGCTTGACTGACCTAAAACACATGAAGTGAAAAAGAGAAAGGGAAAACACGAAAAAAGAAAAGAAATTAAATTAATGTGCTTTTTCCCTTATCTCATCAACCCTAACAGATAGGAGCTTGAAAAAATGTGTTTGTGAATACAGCTGTACGTGTTAAAAACATTGTACAACTGTAGAAGCTAACTTGTTTTGCTCAAACTCAAACTATATCCTGCTAGTTGTACATGATACAGATAATCTGTGAAACAATCAGGTGCATCTGCCTCTTTTTAGTGCACCAAAGGACATTTGGCATATCTTACCCAGCTCATCCGTCACGGTCAGGATATAGAAAAGTAATTTTCATTAAAGTTACCAATTGTAGCTTTAAGTTGCTGTGTTTCATCAAACGTCATTTTAAAAGACTTTTTTAAGAATGCTGCTGCGGAAGTGCAACCTTTTCATGACTTGGTTTTGTTAATCCTCTTGTAATCTCTGCACTCGTTATCTCAGTCAGTCAAACTGGTGTCCTTGATGTTACAGGTCATGTTGGAGCAAATGCAAGGCCTGATGCATCTTGAACTGTCAGGCTGCAACGACTTCACAGAGGCCGGCCTATGGTCCAGTCTCAATGCCCGGCTAACTTCCCTCAGCGTCAGTGACTGCATCAATGTGGCGGATGACGCCATCGCTGCTATCTCACAGCTCCTGCCCAACCTATCAGAGTTGAGCCTGCAGGCCTACCACGTCACAGACACGGCCATGGCCTACTTCACAGCCAAACAGGTGAAGTGTCACAAGAGAAACCAGCTTGGTACTTTATGTTGACATTCACACACCTTAATTCTCATTGTGGATCCCGATTAATAGTCAACATATTCTATCATCCATCCATCAGCGAGACCCATTTATCCTAGAGGGTCGCTGTGGCCTGGAGCCGATCCCAGCTGGCATTGGTGGAGGTGCTGATTTGGTGGAAACAAAACTAACTAACTTATAGACAATGTTTTAATATTAAAGTAGGAGCAGTCATTGTGACAATCTTACAGCACATTATCATCAGTTTCCCTCAGCTTTACAGTTTTTAGTTTAGTAAATAATAAATAATAAAACTGAAATTAAATCAATTAAATATAAATATAATATGAATAAGTAAGTAAATTACTAAATAATTAAGTACATTTTTTTCAATAAACAATTATCTCCTCGAAAACATGCTCACGTGCACTAACATGCACTAATAGGCACTGAAGGCCGGCTGATAACGACTCACGCAGAGGGAGAGAGATTTCATGCTCTGCTCAGGGAGATATTACCCCTCTCCATCTTTACGTAGATGATAGTTGTTAGACGAGAGATTAATGCTCTGAATGTCATATATTTTTGTTTGAACTTTTTCCTGGTGTTTTAGGGAGCTGTGAGCAATTATTGCAGAATTTTACAATGTTCCTTTTCTGTGTTTTTTTGATCGTCCCAACCCCCTCAAAAATGTGACCGTGCAGCAGAATAATATTCATAATCACGATAATGATAATAATAATAATAATAATAATAATAATGAGTGCCCGTAGATGGGCAATGTGAGCGTGAATGGCTGTCAGCCCTGTAATAGTCTGGCGACCTGCCCAGGGTGAACCCTGCCTTCCCCCAATGCCAGCTGGGATTGGCCCCAGCCCCTCACCCCGACCCTGAACAGGATAAGTGGTTAGAGATAATGGATGGATGAATGGATAGTGATAATAATAATAATAGCTACAAAAGCAATAGGTTCCTCGTACTTTCAGTGCTAGTTGGGCCCATGGCAGTTGTGTGCTCAGCCCTCATTAAACTTGACAGGGACCAAGTTACAGTAAATGCGTGAAATATATATGGTGGAAAAGTTTTCAACAGATTGATTTGGAGTGATTTTGAGTGTAGATGGTTTATAAATTAAAAACATCATATTCATACATTATAAGTTTGGGGTCAAAGAGAGCAATACAGAAGTAGATTTGATCACACTAAAAGGCTTTCACTTACATAATCAAATAAACTCAAATGACATTCCCCCCAGGGCTACACCACCCACACTCTGCGGCTTCACTCCTGCTGGGAGATCACTAATCATGGTGTGGTCAACATGGTGCACAGCCTTCCTAACCTGACTGCCCTGAGCCTCTCTGGCTGCTCCAAGATCACTGACGACGGCGTGGAGCTGGTTGCTGAGAATCTGCGCAAGCTCCGCAGTCTGGACTTGTCCTGGTGCCCTCGGATCACTGACATGGCCCTGGAGTACATCGCTTGTGACCTTCATAAACTGGAAGAACTGGTGCTGGACAGGTCAGTGCATTTGTGGTCCTGTGCTTTCATCCCTGTGAACAGGCCTGTGATACAGCCTGATACGTGCAGAAGTCATTAAAGTACTCAAGTCAACAATTACTCAAATTGAAGTTAAAAAAATCTTCAAGATCCGCAGGGACACGACCTGCACCGTCATATTTTAAATCCAAAGTATGGGAAACACTACATGTGCAGTAAAGTGTGGAAACATTTTAGGTTTCAGAGCAGACAGCATCCACACAATTCAATTCAGTTTATTCGGTGCATCCATACTCTCACTGCAGTGCATCCACACACTGACTGCAGAGCATCTACACACTGACTGCAAATATGCAAAGTTATTGAAAACATCATAAAAAGGAAAGGTCATGATTACTCAAGTGTTTTGTTGTGTATTGTGTTTACTTTTAGGTGTGTGCGGATCACAGACACTGGGTTGGGCTACTTGTCCACCATGTCATCATTAAGGAGCCTCTATCTGCGCTGGTGCTGTCAGGTAACACACACACACACTAACACACATACACACACATTTGAGAAATTATCTGCAGGATATACTATATCTATGAATAATATATACAATAATATCTGATGAGCAGATTGCGATGGATGTGCTGAGCGTTTTCATGCGAGTGACAGGATCAATCTTTTTAAGTTGCATGCTTTCCTGTAGCACTTCCTTAATTTCAAACTTAATATTTGTAGTCTAACTTGTAGTAAGGCTCTAAGAAAGGTAAAATAGTCAGTATTGTAACTTTCAGTTTTTGGACTATGATAAACACAGGAGGGTTGTTAGTGAGGACTCTCACTAAGTTCATTCTACATTGACCTGACGGCCTGATTGTATTCCAACTTAGAGTAAAGCTCTAAGAATAGTAACATATTCAGTATTGTGGCTGAATCCATCCAACTCCATCGATTGTAAACTCCTCCCTGTCTTCTGGTTACATTCCCTTCCCCTTAAAGCTTGCCATAGGCACTCCCGTATTCAAATACTGAATTGAATTGAAATAATATTGTATTTACCTGGACTCCCCCAATAACTACCGGCCCATTTGGAACGAGTCACGGTTAAAGGAACGGTGTGTAACATTTGGGGGAGTAATTGGCAGCATTGGAATACAATATTTATATTATGTAATCAGTGTGTAATCACCTGAAGGAGAGAAGGACATATATGTTTCTAAAACGTTATATTTCTACATAACAAACCTGTGGAGCAAACGTTAGCACAGTATGTTAGCACTGCTATGCTATGCTAGCTACTGAAGGTATACTGATTGTATTGTAATGATTGTCACATTGAATAAAGACCTCCCCGTCTTTCCAGGAGAAGGGTTGTTCCTTCATTTCATGGTTTTCTGCCTCGATCCCACGGTCCCTTTATTCAATTTCAATTCAGTTTATTTTGTATAGCCCAAAATCACAAATTAGCCACAGAGGGCTTTACAATCTGTACACATATGACATCCCTGTCCCACATCGGATAAGGAAAAATTCCCCCAAAAAAAGAGTAAATGTGGTGACTGTGTCTGCCCCCCGGACTGAAAGTGGAAGCTGGTTCCATAAAAGAGGAGCTTGATAACTTTACTTTACTCTCTCTGCACGCTTTTGAACCTTTTTTCATCAAGTGTATGTTCTTCTAACGCGTATTGTAGACTCTTCGGTCTGCTTCTCTCTGAAATCGCTTTTCAAAACATGATATCATATTTATTCAGGGTGTGCAGTGTAGTGACAGTATGGGCTCCATGGTAATGTGGGGGAGGGGGAGGCTTAGTCCAGAGTCAGTTGCTCTTATACTTGGTACAATGATAAGGGTTTCTCATATCTCAACCTCGCCCCTTCATACCTTTCTGACCTCCTGCACCCACAACCTCAGATCTGCAGACGCCAACCTCCTTAGCCCCCTACTCTGTCCAGCCATCGGACCTGGGGGGACAGGGCCTTCTCTCAACTCTGGAACTCTCTCCCCCGTCACCTCAGACATTCTCCGTCACTCTTTTAAAACAGCACTTAAAACCCATTTATATAAATCTGCATTTAGCCTGTGATACTAGCTTTTATTTTGTTTCTCAGTATTGTCGTCTTTCTTGTTTTGCTGTTGCTTTTATTGTTTGTTTCTACCATCTATAGTGCCTTGAGTACCTTTTAAGGCAAATACAATGTACAAATACAATGTATTATTATTATTATTATTATATAGTGCTCTTTGTGTGTGTGTGTGTGTGTCTGTGCAGGTGCAAGACTTTGGTCTCCAACATTTGTTTGGAATGAGGAGTCTTCGTCTACTGTCTCTTGCAGGTATGAGTTATAGCTCCAATAATGGTTCCTTCTATTCGAATGTGAGCTGACCTGATATATATATATATATATATATATATATATATATATATATATATATATATATATATATATATATATATATATATATATACATACACACCAACACAGACCTTTCAAACATTATAACATTGAAACCTTTGTTGGTCCCTCATGCATTAGATAAGGAGATAAGAAGCGAGAGCATAGTTTTGTTAAAGATAATCTAAACATATGAAGTGTTGGTGCACATTGTATTTCATAGAAATCTTGCAACATTGTGGCTTGTTCAATAATGTGCTCTTCATTAAATTAAACCGAGTGAACTGTGTTACACTGTATTGAAGTGAATTAGATTCTACTCTGTGCTGTGTTCCGGAGCCTTATAGTGCCATCTAGTGGCGGATCCACCAATATAGAATAAAGACATCTCATGTGTCTTTGCACAGCAGAAGTCTCATGATCAGATTGTGATGGACCAATGGCCTTTCCTCGGCCAATAGGTCACAATGCCGTCTTGTTGCTTCAGTTGAAGATACAAACTGACCAGTAACTAATGCTCATAGAAAGTGGATTCACTTTAGAGCTGATTGATTAATTTGCATATTAACGTCAACATCCGCTGCAACTATAGATGAAAAACAAAAATGTTCAAGCAAAATGGCACGCGTTTCCTAATTGTAAATTGTGAGGGTTTGCTGCTTTTCTTTGTATTCTATGTTAGTATACTGAATATGCTTAGGGTTTGGATTGTTTGTTGGATAAAATGCAACTCCTGATGATGTCATGTTGTAAGATAAAGCGAGATATCCACAGCAAAGACATTGTATTTAAATTTTGAGATTTGGGCTATTTCGCTTCCGACTAGCGGAAAGAAAACAACCAAACTACACATATATGTGAGCCTCATGCCTCATTTGCACATTTCAGAAAACTTGTAGTTCAAAAACTAACAGCACTTGAACTACACTTTGTACACCTTTGTACACTTTGTAACCCTGCCCCCCAGGCTGCCCCCTGCTGACCACAACCGGCCTGTCAGGCCTCATTCAGCTGCAGGAGCTGGAGGAGCTCGAGCTGACCAATTGCCCGGGAGCCACCGCCGAGCTCTTCAAATATTACTCCCAGCACCTGCCCCACTGCATGGTCATCGAGTAAGACCACCGAACCGCCCACTGACCGACCAACCGACCACCATTCTTTCACCTTCCTCCTCCTTCCTCTTCCTCACTCTTTTCTCAAACGCTATCCCGGAGACTGAACTGCTCCTACTGTGCCACACCGTTCCTCGTGACCTCTGCCCCCTTCCCCCGCCCGTCTTCCTCCACACCCCATTGAGTAGACTGACCCATCGGCGGACAGAGAGGCAGGAGGGGACAGGCGATGGTATATGCCACACCCAGAGGATGATGGCGTGGCATTTGCGCTTCATTCAAGAAGATGCTGGAGTGAAGAGCTTGGTGTGACGTCTTGTCTGACAGCAAGTCTCTTTTTCAGAATTGACTAAAGGATTTTGTTTACAGAGGAGGGCTTCTCGAGGAATTAGAGAAAGGGAAATAAAGACTTGTGTTTGAGCTGATAGGTGGAACTCACACATGCGCTCATACACCGTAAACACACACACACACACACACACACTGTATATGGTAAGTGAAACAAATGTAAGTCCTCACGACCATGAGTACTGATATTTCTATTTCCATCACTGTAATATAACTGCTGATATTTCTTTCTCAAAAGGTATCAAAGGATTCGTTTTCTCTTGTTTAGAGAGACACCATAATGCCAGCTGGAGAAACAGGAATCAGAGAGAAGTAAAGGTGCAGGTCAGGAAGTGAATGACAGGGATGGAATATCTCTCTCTCTCTCTTTCTCTCTCTTTTCTCCCTTCCTCTGTGTGTGCGTGACGGATTCACAGGTTCCCACCTTTTTGGGATACCACTACCTTTTTCCATTTCCGTGTCAATACGGGAAAAAAAGGAGAACATTTGAAAAACATCGGTTTACATTGTTTGTGTGTGTTGAAGTTGATTGGCTCGTCGCTTCACTTTTCCCCCCTCTCTTCTTCAAATTTTTTTTGTACACATATTTAATTTACAGATCTGGAGGACAAGCTGTCGTAAACTGTGAATGTTGTGTTTTTAGAAGGGGAAATGTGTTGCGCAACATGAACAAGCATCCAGTCGAATGGAAAGCAAAGTGCACAAAGTGTCTGACTTGAAGGCTCGAGAGCTTCTGCTGAGGATAACATGCTTTTCACACAAATGAATAGAAGACCAGGCGGCTTTGGTCCTTGAAGTGACAGTGTTGGCATTTCTGGACAAAATAAGTTCAGTTAGTGGGGGGGGGAGAACTGGTTTTGGCATTAACCCCTTCTACCTCTTCTTTTCATCTTTTAAATATTGAGAGAAACACATAATGTTGAGTGATGGTTCTGAAGCTGCTAATGCATTGTGCGACCCCTTGGCTATGGTCAGGCTACTAAAAAGGTAAAAAGGAGGCTGTGTGATTTCAGTATTTTATATTAGAGCAGTCCACTACAGGCCTGGGACAGAAAGGAACAGGGGCTAAGAGATATAGCTAAAGATAATAAGGTTTGCAGGAATTTCAGACATTTTCCTACAAACCCAGAGTCACAGAAACTTATGAATGGCCTTTCTTAAGTTTATGTTTTACAATCATGTTTAGCCTAGCTTAGCTCAATTAGTTGTTGTGAGTGGGATCTTTGAACAGCTGCTTTCAGTCCCTACAATCAATGGCTGGTCTAACGTCACTAAATCCCCTTTCCCTCTGCATAGAAACACACCACCACCCACTAACATCTGGCTTTGGTCTTCAGGGGAAACGGTTAGGTTCGGCAGTCACAAGTATTTATCAGCTCCAGCTCCCATTGGCTTAGGCTTATGGAAACATGACAGCTGAGTGGACGCGCTAATTGTTGACCCTTTTCCGGTGCCATGCTATTTGACACATGTTAAAGGCAATTATTGGGATTTCTTAACATAGAAAACATACAATACATTTTCACACCAGCCATTTATCTCGTTCATCATCGAAACACATTTTATTCAAACAGATTAAAACTCTCTTGATGTCCACGGTTCCAACAAGGTGGAGATAAACCCATTCGCCACATAGACTAGCAGGTCTGTCTCTGCCTGCGGGCTTCATCCAGAACCAGGGCGACAGCAACAACTCTACCTCGTGCTGACATTTTGACTTCCGGGGATATTCCGTATCATAGCAACCAGATGCAACCAAAGCGTCTCAGCTGAAGAAACGCTGCTCCTCTAAAGTGTTTTCAGAAAAGAGACAGATATTTTCAGCTGGTAAAGAAATGCTTTGGTGGAGACGACCCCTTCAAAAAGTACAAGGTTAAAACAACCAAAGAGCTCATAGAACAATGGCCAAATGTCAGGGAGAAGGAAACCTATTAAGTATGCATCATTGGTAAATATTTAAATACGTAATATGGACAGAATTGTACCAAAAATTCTGCCAAATGTTGTTAAACCCAAACTTCCCACAATTATTGTGCTTAGTATTTGAGTTCATTATAGTAGTTTATCAGCTGTTCTGTACTGTTATGGTTATGCCTTTAATATAATATGAAATCTTCATCAAATATGTCAGTCAGGGGTCTTCAGCTCACTCAATGACAGAAAAGCTACAACAAACTCCAACGAGGCATTAGCAATCAGATGATCACATAAGCTGGGTTTCCATTCACATATTTCTTAGCACATGTTGAAGTATCACAGTAGAATAATGCAGGATAACCACCGTATCACGTTATCTTAAAAAAGGTGCCCGAAGTATCAAAAAGGCTCAAAATGGTAGAATAGACATCCACACACTAAAATCTATGCAGAGAACACTGTTATCTTTATTTCGCAGTGTTTTCCGCATAGGTTTAAGTGTGCGGATATCTATTCTACCAGTATGAAGTATCGCCGAAGAAAAGCTGTATGGAAATGGTTAAATTCAATTATTCTTCTTTGTGCTAAATGGGATATGGAAACTCCTTTGCTGAATAAATTCTTCACAACCTCCTTCTACTGCATAAGCCATAGCGGCAACTTTTTTATTTGCTCCAAACCAGTTCATTTGCATATGTTTTTACGAGATTTCTAAAATTTGCTTAAAATTCAAATTTGAAGGGGACAATTATTTACCAAACTCAAGTTGTGATAAATCCTATTTCTTTCTGAGCCCTTTGATTCCACATCCATTAACTGAGCGAAGCTACTCTAAGCGTAGTATTCAACATGCCTTTATAATGCTAAACTGATACAAAAAGGCATCATCAAGGTATCTGACTCTGGGTACGAAGGTCAAAAAGTAAAGTTTCCCATAAACCAAAGTATGTATTTAATATGGAAATAAGTTATTGATGTTACAAAGGGAAAACAAATAACTATAAAGCCAGTAGTCATGTGTCTTTCCTATGATCATCTGATATTGAAAGAAATGAATAAGCCCAACAGCGAGCCAATGTGCTGCTTGATGTGCTGACTGCCAACTGAAGGGATTGGATCAATGCAGCCAGTATTAGGTTGTGCCAAATGCATCTGCAGCAGCGCATGAAATGTGGCTGCTTGCCTCTAGCGGATCGCTGACGACACTGAAGCGGTGTATGAACTGTATGGACATGGCAGACCATGCATGTTTTTAGTTGGTCTGTGTTGTGTTTCAAGATGGCTCATTTTAGAGGTTGTCTGAATCTCTTCATTGTACATAAGTATATTTATTTATTTATCTATTTATTTAAATTAATTTGTGTCTTATTCATGTGATTTATTTATTGAAGAGACATTCTTCAAAGGATTTTCTTTTATGGAATTTGATTCACATTTTGGCCTGAATTAGCTTATGCATTGATTGCTGTTTTTTATTTTGTATTATCATTATTATTTTCTGACATTTCAGACCCCAAAATGAAATGAAGTACCGATTACACATTTAACATACTGTACACTCGTTAGACACGAGTGACCTTTAACATTAACACTGACAAATTGTCATAATGCACAAGAGTATATTTTCTTCTGTGCAAGCAAGTTTCAACTTTGTTTGCTGTTGCTGTATTCATAAAGAATAAGGGGGCAAACAGTGGTGACAAGTTATATTTACTGTCATTGGCCTGAATGTGGAAATACAGAGTATGATATACATAAACGCATTGAGATTAACCTCTGTCATTGCTAAGCAATGTTTAAGCTGCCTAATAACATGACAAAAGGGAAAGATCTCAGAGGATGAAGAACTATGGAAGCTAATTTCTGACAAGACTAATGAAGATAAAGAAAAATACTTGAACCAAGTTTTGAGCATGAGCCAACAAGCTAGCTTTAGCAGTAGCTCTGTGTGGGAGAGCCTGAGCCTTTATTGGAACATTGCGTGGCCCTCCACTTTGAACTATGACGCTAAGTTTCTCTTTACCATGTATTTTCAAAATAAACATTTGTGTTCACAGGAAACTTAATTTCAGCTCCAAAGTAGGTTTACTTATTTTTTAGGTTTACTCTTCTAAAGCAAATTCCGGGTGGTTATTGGTTTACGCAACACAAGGTTTGTTAGGTTTAGGAAAAGTTTGTGATTTTGATTTTTTTTTTTTTAAATCAACGTTTGTTATGTAATTGACATTAGCCAATTATGTAAGTTACGTAATGAAACAATGGTAAAATAAGTCAACGTTGACTTGCTTTGACATGGGACACAAACAGCGGTCTCCTGGTTGAAAGTCTGTTTATTTGACTCATCCCACCAAACGCAGAGTTTCTCATTATTTAAACTATGTCAGTTGCTCTGACATCTAATCATGACGAGGATGGGTTTACATTAGAGTTGGTAGAAAGCCCAGTACATCTCATACAGACACTTAAGGGTGCCTCGTATCAGACACACACCACTGACCAAGCGTCGGTATTTGTAGGGAGTGAGAGTCCAGAAGGGAGGCATGTGAGTTGGGAGTGAAGACAACCTGAGGATGGAAAGCATGCTGATATATTGATGTAGTTAATACTGTAACGATCCACCCAAGTTAGGGGTTTCACATGGAGGAAACGTCCTCTGGTTTAGTTTGGCCAACTCCTCATTATCATTAATTGGCTGCATTGGGTACAACTCTACTAACGTTTTGGTTTAGACATGTAATGAGACAGAAAAATGGCAATTGCTTATCAACAAATTAAGATAAGGTCAACCCTGTCACTATTACAGTTGTCATTGATGAATTGATAAGCCACTAATTGGTCCCTTGTCAGCATACAAGATGACGTGTTGTGCACAAACAGCTCTGTTCCTGCACTCTCAAACCATGACTCACAATTTGATCGCTGATCTTCAGTATTTTTGTTTTTAATGAGCTTCCAAAGGATTTAAATGTAAGTTTACATATCATGATCTCTGACATGCAGTCGTGAATTTTTCAGCTACAAACAAGTAACAGCAAACCTTTCTGAGGTACATTATCGAAGGTAAATCTCTCCGTTCACTTCTACAACTCGCTACACAGCCTTTGGTCTACATCTGTCACCATTTTGTTACAACCCTTGTACAGCACAACTTTAAGCAGTAAAATAAATACTGACAGTTGACTGATAATGTTGAAATTGGCTGAATTTGTGTGTTCTTTTAGTTTCATTGTGTTTAGCCAACCTGTGCCTGAACTTACTTTGACTGAAGACAATCTTTGTACTCATGACTAGTGGATGCTTTAGTACCTGCAGATGTTCCAAAAGCATTTGAAAAACAAAACAAAACACCAAATCACACCAAAATGTCTGTTGACAAGAAGTGTCAGAGCCAGATGTTGCCAATAAGTGGTTTGGATGTCTGCTAACAATGGAACTGAACTGATGCTGTGTCAAGATGTGCTGTTCACACATGCATATGTCAGGATATTCAATGGCAGGATGAAATGTTGCAAAAGAGGATAGATCTGGTCACAACATGTATAATTTGTTTCCTTGCAGCTTTTAAGCAATTAAAATGGCACGTTGTAAAGACCAGGGTGGACTAGAGAACAGTCAGATTCCTTATTCAATTCAGTTTATTTTGTATAGCCCAATATCACAAATTACAAATTTGCCTCAGAGGGCTTTACAATCTGTACACATACAACATCCCTGTCCCAGGACCTCACATCGGATCAACTCCCCAAAAATAACCTTTCACAGGGAAAAAAGGGAAGAAACCTTCAGGAGAGCAACAGAGGAGGATCCCTCTCCCCGGATGGACAGATGCAATAGATGTCATGTGTACAGAATGAACAGCATTACATAAACACATTAAATGAATATGACAATGTATGAATGGACCTCCAATCCATGAAACGGAGGTAGAGAGGAGGGGGGGCGGGGCGATCAGCAGGGCCAACGCGGGAGACCAGCTCACCAGGCATCAGACACCGCCAGGTCCAATGGACCCTATGAGATGTGAAGTCACAAAGACTCCGGAGAGGAAGCAGAGTTAGTAAGGTGCAATGGTGAGATGTACATTTATCCATAAGTAGAGAGAGAAGAGGAGATAGGTGCTCAGTGTATCCTAAAACATCCCCCAGCAGCTTATAAGCCTATAGCAGCATATCTAGGAGCTCGACCAGGGCAAACCTGATTCAGCCCTAACTATAAGCACTATTAAACAGGAAAGTCTTAAGTCTACTCTTGAATGAGGTGACTGTGTCTGCCTCCCGGACTGAAAGTGGAAGCTGGTTCCATAAAAGAGGAGCTTGATAACTGCATCTACTGACAAAATACTCCTAACTCACGGTCCACTTGGGCTCTCAACCATATCAGCTCACTTATCATCACATGACCTATGGAACGATACTGTGGTTCACGGTGAACAGTGAGGATAGGAAGCTGGGAGCATGAAGACCACCGGTTTCTGGAACACAGGGAAACAAACAATTACTTACGAGCAACAACACAAGGAAATATCACTGGATTCCTTATACAAAGTGAATCGGTGCTTGGCCAAGCGAGCATACCACCACAGTAGCAGACTGAACCATCTGGTGAGAGGTGACTGCAACCGGAAGCAGGAGGGAGGGGGAAGCCACCACACCCACAGCCACAGGGAGACAGGGACAAATAGGGAGAGGGAAAGACATGGAGAAACCCATGGCTGTGACAGGTACCTGATTGGCTTAACTGCTTGTTACATGCCACCCTCCTGGACTCCGCGTTCATTGCTTCAGCCTGCCTCTGAGTCTGCATTTGGGTCCTTCAGGCCTGTTCCACTTTCTCAGTTGTGACACATCGTCCTATACAGCTTGTTAAGTGGCTATTGTCATATGAATGAATTACTTCTGAATCCTTGGTTCTGATCTGGATCTTCAACCAGAAGATCCAGATCATTTACAGACAATCCAGATTGTCTGTAAATTCACCAAAAGTGGATAAGATATATCAGGCAGACCTGGTCTCCTCTGTCGCCATCCTGGTCAGGGACACGTGGTACAGATCAGACTGCTGCACCCCCATGATCTTCCAACAGGTCTGAACGTTTTTTTTCCTGTGGGGGATTTTTAGAATCTCCATGCCAACATAATCGGGGGGCCCTGGTGATCTGGGGCCCCGATCAGTTGCCTAATCGTTAGTTGGAACTACATCTTCAGAGGTGGTGCAGTGGGAAAGAAAACAGCGGTAGGTTCATCACAATGACTTCACACTGGATTGAGAAGGTGACAAGTATTTATTTGTAAATCAACAGTGTTAACATGTGTATCATCAATACTATAAAAAACAAAGACATTAATCATACAGGAACTATTAGTACATGCCAAGTATAAAATACAAGGACGGCGGTTTATACAGCGGCTCAGGACACAGAGCAGAGGAACAGTGAATGTCTGACATGCTGCATGTGAGCAGAATCAAAGTGACTTGTGACTGGAGGGTTTGGTGTCACTGTGGATGATAGGTGGCTTCACAGGGAAACGGACATTTTAGTTAGTTAAGACATTACTTTTAAAAAAGGAAGATGCAGCAACAAGATCCGGTGAGACCAACACTAAACCAGATTATGTTCAAGTGTTTATAATAATC
Organism: Cyclopterus lumpus; assembly: GCF_009769545.1. Lineage (NCBI taxonomy): Eukaryota > Metazoa > Chordata > Actinopteri > Perciformes > Cyclopteridae > Cyclopterus > Cyclopterus lumpus. Next base: position 9,647,324 of record NC_046973.1, read on the forward strand.
TCCACTATTACTTCAAACTGTAACTGCAAACGTATTCCCATGGAGTCTACTCTCACTCAAGATTATGTGCAGTAGTTACAGAAAACAGTCTACCCGGTTTCTATAAAATGACATCTTCTCATCTTCATTGATCCAGCTGAGCATGCTTTACCATCTCAATGTCAACCATCGATGAAATCAAATCAGGAGTAATCCTGCTACGAGTAGCCGATAGCCCTTTTTTCACATGGGACATTTTGACATGCGACAGAAAAAAAAGTATAGGTGTACATAATAAAATGTACGAACTGCAGTATATGTGGGTTTATTTAGAAAATTAAAGAACACATTATACACGCTTTTTTTCGCCCTGAGAAACTCAAGTTTTCTCAAAGGTTTTGTCTTTAGTCATGATTACTAGCTAGTTGCAAAAGTAATAGTAAAAATATGAAGGTCTGCATAAGCTGAACAGTAAGACCTGGACCCGGTCAGGACCTGCACCTGACTGAACCTCATCGTGTTGCAAAATTTCTGAGTCAAACCCAAGACCAAAAGCCACATTTGCTTTATGTCATCTACACTGTCCGTTAGCTGCATGTTAGCACCTCATTTGCTTTATGTCTTCTACACTGCCCGTTAGCTGCCCGTTAGCTGCTGGGCTACGATGATGATGCAGCTATTCAACGCAGAAAAATTTGCCTTAGAAACAATCACACTGTCACCTCACGGTTTAGGAGGAGGCTGCATTGTGAGGGGGAAGCAGCAGAAAGTGAAGGTGTCAGCAGACAGATTATTTCGACTTCTGTCCACGGAAAGATTGAAATCTACAAATGGGCTTTCTGTCCAATATGCAAAAAAATAATGTAATTTGGTGTTTTGCTGTCCAGACTTTCTCAATTCAATCTGGCTTGCATGCAGTTTGTAAATGGCCTTATTAAACTGGGTCACACTGGACTCTAAAAGCTGTCTGAGTGAACATTACACACACACGCTGTTGAAGCTGCCTCCCTGTATCTTAACTGTCTACGATGAAGCCAGCGAGGAACATGTTTAAACTTCTTCATGTCAAACTTCTTACCTCATTCATACAATACAGCTCCAGCTGCTCAGTGGCCACCGGGAAGAGTTCCGGCAGCCATTATGAAGGGACGATGCATAACAGAAAAGACATGCTCGAAGCGCTTTCCTTGGACACAATCGTTATTTTAAATGGAGTATCTAAGGGAGATTACTTAATGAATATCATTCAAACTGTCACTCAAGCACAAAGGATAATCAGGTAATACTAGAGGTCATTACATCCCCACATTGCATCTCCTTCGAATGTTATCAGCCTCATGGCTCAGAACTACGAGTAGGTTCAGAAGGCCGTTATTTTATATTCACATGGATGATCACCGATACAAATACAAGAAGGAGGATGAGGTGGTTGGATGGGAAAAACAAACAGAACTTTCACCCAGGAGATCGCTGTTCATGTTCCGTTTGAAACCAAAAGTTACATTTTGACTAGTGCTGGGCAAAGATGAACACAATTAATCGATTAATCGCATGATTTTTCTGTGATTAAAAGTGATTAATCGCATTATACGCAAAATTGAATGAATTAAAATCAAGTGTATTACACGCTTTTATTTTAAAGAAACGTTATCAGAACACTATGACAGGCACTCTCAGAGCAACAGCAAGTTAACATACAGTATATGAATCTGTTTAAAAACAGGTCTAGCAAAAAAAATAAAAAACACAGCTGGAAGTGCAGGGGACTTTTTTAGTCTGTAAAGCCTCTCAAAAAATAAACACTTTCAGTGATGCAGGTTGAGCAGTTACACTGACCCCCGTCGCCATTTTTGTAGTCCGCTCTGTTTCATACAAATCGGTTATTCTCCTGACAGGGGTGCGTCTTGAGGCTAATACGCGCTGTCTTTCGTTGCGTTTCTAAGGACGCTCCTCAGACCGACATCTTCCACGACAGGAATCGGCCTGCAGTCCGTTGCTCTCCACTTAGCCAAGGCATTTGTTTATTTGTCTTGCGTTGGTTTATCGACAGTTCTCCCGCACGCCGCATCCAAAGTAGTCTGCCGAAGTTCGCTCCACTGGTTGTTTGGGTGTAGCTCTTGGCTGGCATCAATGCTGTGTAACACCTTTAAGATGTACTTCATGCTCGTAGTACTCCGGTGATGAGATAACTCCAGTTTGAGTGATTACAAATAACTTTGCTTTTATCCACTATGCCGTCTGGTAGAGATTTAAAATGAAAATGTCCATTTAAAAGTATCTTTCTCCATGTTCTCGGTCAATGTGCGCAGCAGTGTTAAGCCCCTCCCAACGCAAAAAAAATAATGCCGTTAACGCATGATGAAATCATTATCGGTGTTAATGGATTGCTGCGTTAACGCATTGATAATGCGTTAACGTGCCCACCCCTAATTTTGACATATTTGACCGTACTTGTTACGTAATGTACACACTTTACTAATGGCAAGTAACTTCAGTTATGCAATACACATGCTTATTTAAATCAAAATCACGATCATTTCCCAAACCTAACCAAATAATTATGTGCCTTGCCCAAAGTTGTCCCATTACACTTTCACCACCTTGCAGGTCTGAAGCATTAGAATGGTAGTGATAACCACTGATAACGCCCAGCGAATCAGCTGATAATATTCTAAATGAGTGATAGGCTACAGCAAAAGTCCAGTTTTGACAGAGTATAATAGAGCTGACCTCGACGGCTGTGCTCCCACTAATGTGAATAATTCTGAAAATGCACTTTTCATCTATTTGGCCCTTTCCGCCACACTAAGCTTTTTTGACCCTCTATTAATTATTAAAGAACTAGACCCAGACTTAAAACCCGGCTTGTGCTGCCTTCTAGCAGTTGCTGCATGCTCAGCATCCAGAACATGACTGCTACATACACAGCTGGGTGTGGTCACAAGTGCCACACCCAGCTGTCATGTTGTCAGTAATGCAGCAGATATGAACCGGTAGACCCATTAAGGTCAGCATAACCATATTTCTCTCCAGAAATATGTCAATGATAAAACCCAGAGTGTGTGATTGAGTGAATAAGTGAAGGAGTCTGAGGATACAGAAGCAGAATCATTTGTCTTTTTAGTTGAAAGGGTGAAACTACCCAACGACACATACCTCATCAGATGATGGCACTAAGGCACATTTTTGTCATTTGTCAAATGTCATTGAAGAACAACTTCACAACAGCTAAGGAACTCCAGTGGTTTAACTTGACGCCATGCATGCTGTGCAACGTGCTCACAGCTCAGCGAATTTGACAGAGTTCATTGTCCCTAACAAGTCACATGTCGGCTGAATTCATCTGCTTTACTACAGCACTTATGAACACAAAATAAACATACTCTGATTGAATTGCAATAAACGGAACACCATAATGCCAAAATAACTCAATTATCATGCCGATTTGTAAAAAGTCTCAATTCATGCTTTGTCAGGTCCGTGCACAAGACGACAAGCAAACCACTTTTAAAATGCTTGTCTCCTGAATGGAGTTTGTTTCAATCAGAGTTGGCTATGCTAACATTGTACACTCTCCCGTCTACCACAGACCGTCTGTGGTAGTTTTTTTGTCGTAGAGCTCTGGGTGACCACAGACAAATACCTCACCTGGATTTTTGAATCAACACCGTCAGGGCGTCGTGAGGACAATCTCAAGGCTGATTGAAGAACGCGTCACAGTATCAAGCCAAGTTCCCTGCTCAAGTTGCTCCATGCATTGAAAACACATCATAGGTTTACGCCAGGGTGTGTGAGCACACTCTGGCCTCTCTGTTACCTCTGAGCAAACCCGGCCCTCTGCCAGCAGCTGTGCAGAGATGCAACACACAAGAGGCGGTGAAACACTCTTGAAAGGGTAGTACCAGGACTGCCCCTAACAACAATGCCCCAGTAGGATGTGGGGCAAGGTGGGAAGGGAAATAGTCTTGTAATCTGACCACATTTAGAGGCAGAGCATTTCTGTCTGTTCTGAACAGTGAAAAGCATTTCTTCACAGACGGAGGAGAGATGCGATGAACTGTACAAATGTGGATTATGGCACCGACGATTAGCTAAAACCAGACGTCTCCCACAGTTCAGAGTCCCCCCTTTGTCACTGAGGTTTATTATTATCATTATTATAACTGTTGCAATCTCATCCACAATATCCTTTGTTCACATTAATGCAAGCAGCACACTCTGACGGTTTCTTATAATATGTTGTATCGTGTTGTGTATTCGGGCTAGTTGATGTGTTCAGGCAGGAAGGTTTGGATTCATGTTGGAAGTGCATGACAAGCGTCTGGCACAAAAACATTGTTAAATGTTTTATTGGCTGACTTCTAAAAGCATGAATTGGTTCATCAAGAAAACCAAATAAAAAATACTGTGATCTCCCAGCAGCAGCCTCTCTCTCACAAGATTGAAATAACGAATAATAATTCCGTCATTCAATGTTGTTGAAATATAATCAGAATCAGAATTTCAGCTTTATTGGCCATGTATGTGTGCACATACATGGAATTTGATTCCGGTTACACGTACGCTCTCGTCGTACATACATATTTAAACTACAATATGTATGTACGACGAGAGCGTACGTGTAATCTAATGGAATTGTAGTCATTATTTCTATTAATGCCTATTGTTGAACGCAAAAGAAGGCCCACTTGGGGAACCTTCTGGCTGCGGAGCTGCAGTTCTGAGATGGTAGCAGGATAAACTCCACTAAAAACGGGAAAATAATACATGAAAAACACCACTAATAAAAAGATTCTGCCTCGATTATCTTTAGTGAAATGTGAAAATGAGACCTGATCATGACCAATGACCACACCTTCAGCAGATAGAACTAACGCCTTAAGCTACTAGCGCCTGGCCTATGAGGATTCCTTCAAACTAACGCACTTCTGCACACTTAATCACTGGGTTGAGTCCTGATCTACTCAACCCATGACATAATGACATAACGAGTTTTATTTATTCTATCCATGTCAAGTAATAAACAGAAGCCAACTACTCCGAAACATTTTAGTAAAAGAGATGGATGGACAAATTAAGAATTTTCGGTTGTTTTGGCACTTAAATGTGGACCTGCAAGCTTTAGGAAAAAAGGTATCTTCAACACTTGTGTTTGCCAAAAGCTTTCCACACATTAACGGCGTCTTACATTTTCTACTTTTAACACACATGAACTAAGCATGAATGACACACTGCACGGACAAATATTTGCAGAAAGTACGGGGACATCCAGACATTTTTACACCATCAATTGGGCTTTCACAGCCTCCATTCTTTGGGTTTCGGTCCTTCCGCCAGATGTTGAACCAGCTGCTGGAGGGATTTGCTCCCATTCAGACACCAGAGCCTCAGCGAGGTCCAACACTGATGTTGGGTGAATGGAATGGGCTGTCCACATACTTCTGTCCATAGATTGTACACTTTATATAGCCAATGATACCAAGATGCTGAGACCCCATTGTGAGACTTGTATATGTGTCCTCTCATTATGCTGCATGCTCTCCTGCACCTGTATATGTCTCCATCCTTCCAGAAAATATAGATGAGCACACATTGGTTTTACACATATCCATATTTGATGTATCTCTTATGTAATGTAACTTAATTTCTCATTTCCAAACAATCCACTATTTTGTCCCATACTGAAGAAAAAAAAATATGGAAAAACAATTACAAAAAGACCCATCTCAGTTTTTACTTGAGGGAAAAAAAAGAAATAAAAATGGTAGCTTTCTTTTTCACATCTCTCATTGTGATTGGATGAGGAGTAGAATCAGCAGCAGGAAGAAGGAGGCTGATGGAGAGATCAGAGGTGGCTGTCTGATTCACATTTGTTCTCCAGTGGCCAGGTGGACAGTCCCAGTTCACTGTAGTTCATGTTGCTCTCATTGAGCCGTCGGACACGGTAGGTCTCATAGTGGATGTCGTGCGTTACGTCTTTCAGGTCCTGCAAGTGAGACCTTAGCAAAAACAACACAAATAGAAAGATTTGACAACTTGATGTTCATGACTGATACATTTTACATTTCTGATATCTCAGTCCCGAGGAACTGCTTGATCACAACAAATAACCAAGCCCTACATTATTAGCGAGAGCTTGCAGTTTTGTAAAATCCAAACAGGGATTCTATATAGTTTTTCTCAATACTATTTAAATCAACACAGCTATCTATAACAAGCCCAGAATTGCCTGAAGACATCCTAAGTACCTGGCCTCATGTGTGGACATGGTGGTATTGACTTAACTGAAGCTACACACACTCTAGAGGAGCGTTGTTGTTTGGCATATGAGACCAGCAGAACCCCATTCTCTACGTGGACGTTTGTTCCAAATTTGAAGAAATGTTTTCAGGGGTTTCCTTAGATATCAAATTCACGAGAATGGGATGAATGTGAGGTCAAGTAACTTTAAACCTTTGACCACCAAAACCTAATCAGTTCAACCTTGAGTCGGGACATCAGTGGATGTTTGTGCCAAATTTGGGCAGGCAGAACCCCAAATTATAATATCTTCAGTTACAGCTATGGCCGTATAGAAACAGGTTCCCATACCGGACACTTTACAATACCCTGCTGCGCCTGGAGATTCTGTCAATGAAGAATTCATAAACAGAGTGGGTAACAAGGCAAAACCCTGGTGGAGCCCAGCAGCTACAAGGAAGGGACCTGTCGAGAATGCTGCCACAGCTCTCACATGTGTTGTGGATGGAACATTGGCATGAGCCTTCTCCTAGTGCCCTGTAAATTATAAGCTCTGTTATACTAGAAAAGGAGTGCCTTGTAGCACATGTTCTGCCACCTTAATGAAAGTGTTGCCATAGAGAGGGGCAGACAAGATATTGTTTAAAAAGGGGCATAATGGCACACATTTTCAGACATTCTCTGGTTGATCACTTAAAAAAGAGGGTCCTTTTTTACTTCCACACTGCTAACCAATCACGGCATTAAATTCTGATTGTCAGCTTCTGAAAGTTACAGAAATGGCCAGACGGCCCCTCGGATCCCACGACTGAAAGGATTGCTGGGAAGCTTTCCGAAGCTATTTGACCATCCACTAACTATACTAGTCCACTGCACGGAGACCATGATGGACTCTCACTTTGCTCCTCCTAAATCTTGACCACGGTTCTGAGTCTCCTTTCCGCCACCAAAATGATAATTTAATTGGAATGAATGGAAAGAGAACTAAGGAAAATCCAAGGGAACAGACAGCACAGTGCAAGCCACACTGCTTGACTGGGATCTATGTCTCCTCGTTAAAAAATGTCAGATCAGAGGTGCATTATTAAAGTTTTTCATATTCGTGAAATAACTGGGATAATCCATGATGAGTTCATCAGGGATCAGCCCATTAACACGATGGCCACTTGCTAGTTTGTGAAGACGTTAATGATACTCTGTAATTGTAATCTTTATAAACATTATAACTAAGGTCAATATAATGCTCCAACAATTAGGAGAAGTTGTATGGTAGTATTTCCACCTATTAGGATTCTAGCGATGTCTTGAGAACCGATGCCTTGGTGCCAAGTCGATGGCAAACGTTTTGCTACTGTCCCACGGGTACTGGGGTTCAGGTCTCTAGACACGTGGCATTTCATAGTCCCAGTAATGCGAGAAAATGTCCCTGAAAAGGCTAAATAACATGTGTTGAAATCGGCAGGAGAACTAGTTAACCAAGCGCCAAACCCGGTGCTGAGGAATGGACAGACAGAGAGTTGCTGAAGAGGCTGCCTTCAAAAGCGAATAAGTATACACAGACTTCATGTTCAAATGGCAAACTTTAGAGTAGAACATGTTAAAAAAAACGTGATAAACTTTGATTTGTTTTTGTTTAGGATAAATGTTTGTTTACTTTATGATATACTGCATGGTGTATCTCCCCAACAGCTTATGGTGGAATAAGATGAGGAGACTGTAAATACAAAACATAGCCAAACAAAATGAAAGCAAACACTGGGATGATATCCCTTTAGATATTAGTGTGTATTAGTTCTAATTTTATACCAATGTTAAAAAGGGTCATGTTGTCTTCCCTCACCACTGACTGCCGCTCGATAGCGCGATTGGCCGGCTGGCTCGATAACATTATTATAATGTTATCTTGTAAAATCATCAGGGTATTAAAGGAGTGTATTTTGAAGTACATGAGATTCATTTAGTTTGTTTGTCTGTTGGTATCAATAGTCATAAAAACACACATGTCTCAGGGGAATCAGAGATTGATTTCTCTGGTCGTGGCAATGACAGCGAGCTTAGTACAATTTTTTCAAGAACAATTATTGATTTTGTATTATAGCAGACTGCCTTGACAAAAACAGGGGATACCCATGATTAGATACAAAGGGCGATCACATGATGATATCTGAGCCAGCTCCATTGGCTGACGAAGATGTTCACGATGAAACGCTCTCTATGCTTTCAATTCGTTTGATATTAATGTATGATTCTAAACATTATTTTAAGGACAGCCGCTTCACCAATGATCAACTTTTTAGACTAAATTTGGTACCAATAGTAATTTTGCAATTCTTGATACCCAATTTGATACCATGGTAAAAAACAATAAACAATGTACTCTTTTAGTTGTGTTTGCATGCTGTTTTTTAAATTTATCAGATTACATTCAAACACATCCTTCTTCCTGAATAGGGTTTGAACAAGTCCTGATGTAACTTAATGTGCTTTAGCTGTGAGCTGGTCGCTCACAGCTAAAGCTACTAGATGGGTTGTCATGTAACATTATCAGGGCCATTTGCCTGGATACTGGTGGTCTATAGCCATGGTCCCTGCTACCTATGGCACCTGTGGTACAGTAGAAACGAGCACCGTCACGTCGTCAAGATTGCTTCTTGTGACATCCCTAAGCTACAGTTCAACAACTGTAGTTAGTTTGGCTGCCAAAAATGAGCCGGAACATTGCATTTATGGTTTTTACAAGTTACTCTTGTATCCATCTCTTTTATGATGAACCAAGTGTAGCAGCACAGTCAAACTCACCTGATGAGTAGATCCCTCAGGTTGGCAAACTCACAGTGTGCCACGTTTTCAACTGTAGAAAAGAGAAAGATTTATTTTACGTTAATTATAGTAAATGGACTTGCATTTACATAGCTCCTCCCTATTCTTCCAGTCATTTAAAGCGCTTCACACTGAATGTCAAGGTTCACACATTCAAACCCCGATGGCAGAGGCTGCTACACAAGGCGCCACCTGCTCATCAGGATCTGAATGTTCCTTTACGCACACACTCACACACAAGCGATGGCACAGCCTTCAGGAGCATTCGGGGTTCAGTGCCTTGCTTAAGGACACCCTGACATGTGGACTGGAGGAGCTGGCGTTTTAACCCATTAGAGGACGACCCGCAGCCACAGCTGCCCCGTCGTTAACAGGTCGTGTTCATTTCACGTCTTTCTGTGAGATCCCGTTATATTGAGAAGAAGAACACCTTTTATTGCTGCAACTGACTGCCTGCTGACTCCTCCCTCACTAATCTTAACAGGCCCAGGCTGTAGGGCCTGCTAGGCAAGTGCAAAACAATGACATACGCCACAGTATAGATGATATGCCAGTAAAGACAACCTGCTCTAAATGAAGCTCCAGCGTAAGTTCAGTCAGGAAGACGATACTTCTTGTGTGCTTAGAGCTGTATTTATTACTTATACATCTGCATTTCACTTCTCACGCATGGTCACTCATAGATTCATTGTCCGGGGCTGTCAATCAGGATATCAGCTGTTCTGATCAGCAGGTCTCTTCTATCCAATAGCACAACGACACAATGACATCATTAGCCGATCATCTTGCTGCCGTCTCTTTTAAATATTATTGTCTCTACCTTCAGAGTAGGTAGAGCCCCTCCCCCTTCCCATCTCCACCTATCAGCTTCATCAACTCATCATTCTATCAGCCTCATCAGCACCACCTAAGAGCCAAAAACTCTGTCAAGACTTCATCATCACATATCATCTGTTCATAATACCCAATTATCTTTTCTTCATTTGACATGTTTCTCCTGATTAAACTTTCTTTGTGATCGTTCAATACAGCCGAATACACAGCAGATAATCTGACATTAAACAAATACAGATTTTATCAACGCAGAGCAGCAGCAGCAGCTCATACTTAAAGATGTGTAAATGAGAACAGCTACTTGGTGAATCCGGCTGCATTAAAACATTGTGACAGTGACAACACAGAGCAGATGGGAGGTGTGACAAGCTGACGGTTGCCACAGTAACCAACCGGCTGTCACACGAAAACAGCTTTTAAAAATGTATATGGCCTACTGTAGATGTAGAAACACTAAGCACACACATGAACAGAGGGTTTGCATATGATTGGAGGAAATATCACATATCATAGTCGTGGTTGGAGGCAGCTGAACCTGTTCATCTGCTTTGCAAAATGACATCACAATCTGTATACAGCTGCAGCTGTATGAAGTCAATGGAAATATGGGGGTGTGAACTGATGCATTACCTTCAATGATTCCCCACTTTGTTTTACGGCCCAGCACCTTGTTTCCATTCACCTGGTGCTCCTTGTCTGTTCCCACCACAGCGAAGGGAATGCTTTCCTGGACACACAACGAGAGCATCATGTCAGGCTCCTCAGAGGAATGATGCATTTATTTAACGCGGCAGATCTACAATATCAGCACACCACCAGTAAAAGATTGCAGATTCTAAACCCATCACAGTTTTTACAAAATTATCTGTTGTACAGTTTGCGTATTATATTGCAAATGTCTCGTCAAAAGATTTTCCAACTATGACTATGCTCATTTATTCTCTACTTCTCTACTTTCACGCAATCTATATGGAGTAGAATGAAGAGTATTGGAAGACTCAATGACAGGAGAGGAGATGTTACCCTGATTCTGTCGTTGAGGATGCGTTCCTCGGGATCCTCATCGTATTCTTTCTGGGGGTAAACACGGATCCCATTGGCTGCCAAGTCTTGCCTTATCTGTCAAAGGTTAAACACATGTCAAAGAGGTCTGCTTGATTGGTTGACATTGCAGGTTACACTTGAAGGCAGGAAGTATGTGGGAAGATGTGTTCAAGCAAGAAACTGGATTCTGTTCCATAATCAGAACATCATTTGAAGGTGCTTTAGTTTGTGTGTGCGTGTGTTCCCTCACCTGCTCTTTGAACTCTTGTCTTTCCTCTATGGTGAGTGTGTCGGCTTTGGCGATGACCGGTACGATGCTCACTATCTTCCCCAACCTCTTCATGAACTCAACATCGATGGGGCGTAGCCTGGAAACAAGCACAGATCTCTTGTCAGTTTGGACAGTAATGGAGGTCTATTGCGCAAAAGTTTAAAAAGGTGCATTGAGTGGACACCATTGTAGCCAAAAGCTGTTTCTCAACATGAAATGTGGTACAGGCATCCACGGTTCCCAGACAAAGACCCTATCATGTTTCCCCTCATGCCGCCATGAGGTTTTGTGTGAAAGATCTCAACAACTATTGGATGGTTTGTCATAAATGTTCCTGCCCCCCTCAGGACAAAGACTTGGTGATCCCTTTTCATCCATCGGCATCATCGAGACATTAAAATGTTTCCAATACTTTGGTTTATGACCAAATACCTACAAACTAATGACATTCTCATGTGCCTGAGCTGCGCTTTGTGTTTACTGCTCCTGCTAGGATGGTGAACATGGTAAACATTAGCATCTTAGCATGCCTGCATGCGTGAATGTGGGGTACCTCTGCTACTTTTCAACCCTGTTTCCTCACGTTTCTGTATCTAAGGGAGTAATGAGGACATCACTTCATGGACCAGGTCCAGTGTTGAGGGAGAACGCTGCAGACGACAGACACCAAACAGGTTGTGATGTCATCTCTCAGGGAAACGCCTCACCGTCAATGTGCGTCCAGTAGAAGAGGCCGTTGTGGCCCGACAGCTTACATTGTTTATGGAAATACAATGTTTTGCTTTACTTAACTACTTTTCATTCCGTCTAAACAAGTCTCATTCTTAATTCAGCTAAATATTCAGCCATGACAGGAACATCTTTCATATAACCATAAGCTACACTTTCTGTACTCAACACAACCAACTGTGACAACACTGACACTCCTCTCTCTCCAGCTCTCACTCACATTCTCCTTTTATCTCCTGGCAACAAGTCACATGACACAATGACGTTGTGATCTGGCAGGAGCGGGTTTGGTTATTAGCAAGTATAAAAATGTAATTATTGATATTAATAAAAGTATTAACATTAATAGAGATTGTGCTGTAGGAATGAATGACCGTTGGCTGGGTGTGACTGCAGGTCTGTAAGTATGTGCCTCTGTCACTCTGTAACACAATGTCAATGAAAGTATGTAAACACAATTGTTGTGGGGAGTTTTATTAAAGCATGAAACACTGATCATGTCCATTACTGGGACTGACAGCTTGACCAGCCTTTTCTTTCGGTTGTTATTTCACTCATGTGAAGATGTCTTTTTTCTATTTTTCATAAAGACCACTCAATGCCATTTAGACTCAAACAGACAGAACAGTAACAAGTAACACATTTCACTGGACTGGTCCTTGGTTTGTGTGTTGGTGCAGAAGTGTGATGTGGCCTGACCTGTGTCCGGTGGCAGGCAGGAAGTAGATGCAGCAGTGGACCCTGCTGTCTGGTATTCTCCTCTTGCGGTTGATATGAAGCTCCTCTCTCAGATATTTCTCATACTGCTCGTTGACGTGCTTCACTATCGGCTCCCAGCTGAAAAGAGTCGCTGAGTGACTGCAATACTCTGGGTTGGTATTATTCTATACATTTCTTGTTGTTAATGACTAGAACGAACAAACTTTATGTTAACCTTTTTTTTCATGTCCCCCAAAGCTTATTATTACGACATGAATCTTTCCAAATATGTATTTCCATTCTAACAAAGGCTCCATCATTTCCAAAAAACAACTGGAAACTGGAACTTTCAGTGTGATGAGGAGCAGCTCACAGCCGCTTCCTTCCTAAACTCTGCTTCACACCCGGTTCTCTGTCTGTCAGGTGGTCTGAAGCACATGAGCAGAGCAATAACATCACGCACAGCAGACTATAAGGCAGCTCAATTTTCTCTTTTGAAATATTGGGACTTAAATCTCTCAAAATTCTCAGAATGTTACTATGTCCTCTCTCTCTCTTTATATATATATATATATATATATATATATATATATATATATATATATATATATATATATATATATATATTTATTCTCGGCTTCTCAGAGAACATGTGGGAAATGAACATGAGCAGAAATCTTGTTAAAACAGATATGAGATTTGTTTTTGTTATTCATTTAGGTTTCTAAATGAATTAAAATGAATGAATGTATCATCGATGTAAATAGCTAGGCACTTGCACATTTAAAGCGTACAGAGGAGATATCCATGACTGCATGTGTGTTGAATCAGCTAAATTAACATGGAAATACATATTTGAATATAATACAGAATACCTGAGAGCCTTACTGCATTCCATTCCATTATTTTTGATATATTCTGAATTGTCATTCTGTAAATCTGCTTAAGGTTGTTTCAGATATCTCCATCTATATCTCTCAGCTATGTGAAAGTAATAACAATCAGACATTGTCATGCTCTCTTGAGGACACAGTGGGACAATAATCCATAAGAGAAGACGAGAGAAGCAAGAAAATGTGCGTGATCATGCTTCCAGGTTAAATGCAAAAAGTCCCAAACAAACAGAAAGTGAAGCCATGGATTACTCATATGACACCAAATGTAAATATGATGACTAGATTGGGACTTCTGGAGTATAGAACCGACACAGCAATTATTTCTGACTGCACTGACTCCCTAATCTTTGGAAAAAAATGAAGAATAAAATTTGAAGTTTTTAAAAATATCCGTATTCTTTACTGCATATTGCCTTTATGTATTGTCTGAAACGACAATTGATAAAAAAAAAAAAAAGGTGGAAAAAATTATTCTGCATATAAAAAAACTGTACAGTAACTGAACTCGATTATTCATAAATACTATAGCAGCTAGATCTGGAAAGCACTATTCTCCTTTCTCTTGTCCACCCTCCTACAACTCACCAGTTGTCGTTGTTGATCTGGTCTCCGAATCCTGGAGTGTCAATCACTGTCAGCTTCATCTTAACGCCCTTCTCCTCAATGACTGACAGAGAAGGAAAAAGGGGGAGGGGTTAAATGTTTGGTAGTAATTTAGAACATTAAAGAAAACAGTAGAGACACGAAGGAAAGCTGGTGCAAACTGTCTCTTTCATTTGAACATGTGCTGTCGTGTCTTAAACTGATCACATGTTATTGTTGAGAAGAATTGTCTTATCAGCATTATCATGCTGGATCAGTTGGGTAAGGCATTACTGTGGCCCCACAGATTTAAAAAAACATTTTTGGTACAGCCAGAATTCACTGAACCACAGGTTCCCCACCTGGGGGTCAATGATTCACAAGGGGTCACAAGGCCTCGTTGATTTTAAGAGTGTAAGACGACTTATATACGTTTGGCCTATATTTAAACATTTGAGTAATTAATGTGAAGACAACTTAATAAAATAGTTCTTTCTAATTTGGATTATTATTTAAGATATAAACAGTGTAAGGGCATGGTGATGACTTGGACACAAGCTATATTCACAGAGCTTTTACAGTGCCCGGGGTAACCATCCAGTAGAGAAAACTAGATAAATTGCCCTCTAGGGTCCCCTGCCAGAAGAGAAAATGAAGTGTTCTCTTCGATGTCCATGTAACATGGAAAAGAGTCCTCTAAGGTGTCCTTCCCGTGGAGAAAACAACATTTAGTGCCCTCTAGGGTTTCCTTCCAGTAGAGAAAACAACATTTAGTGCCCTCTAGGGTTTCCTTCCAGTAGAGAAAACAACATTTAGTGCCCTCTAGGGTGTCCTTCAAGTGGAGAAGATTTAGTGCCCTCTTTAGTAATAAGGTGGATAAAAGCAGCGGGAGGTCGCTGACTGTTGAGCCCACGTCTTCAGAGACCTGGATCCATTGTGGTCCAGGATCAAGCTGCACTTGACGGGTGGACAGCAGGACAGAGCAGCTGGACTCACATGATGATGCTTGGTACTCGAACACAGTCAGAGTTGATGGACCATGTTTTCCTCATGTTTAATGGAAATGTGGAAATGTCTGCCATATTATCTGAACAGAGAATTATTTTCTTTGCTGCTGTTTACATTAATGACGATGCAGATTCAGAAGAAAATGCACTACTGTTTTTGTTTGTCATGTGTTTGCCACAACTACATTTTGTTGTGCATCTTGATTGATCTTTTGCCTGGCAACGGGGACGCTGGCGAAACTTAACGCCGTTCCGTCTAGGACTGTTTTTACTTGTTTTGTTTTTTTACAATTTAACATTGATTTTAATTATTTTTAATTTTATTTAACAGTATGGCCATTCTTCTGACTTAATTATTCAGCAAATCTTGGATTATTTTTTATTTTGTGATTGCCGTTGGCTCCTGCTCTCCACCGCTGCGATCTGGTCAACTGGTGTTGGCTGGCTAGCCGACAGTCCCCCACCACCCTCTACTCTTCCTGCTGACTCCACTCCCCAAAACCGGACTGGTACACCTTTTATTACCTCCATTAGTCCCTACCGCATACCCACTGCAGCACGCTCAGTGGCATATCCCGCTGCTGCTAACCATAATAATTTGATTAGCGTTCCCCTAAATAATAAGTATTTTTTATGCCACAATTTTATTACTGATAACAAACTGGGCTTTTTTGTCATCACAGAAACTTGGTTATCTGAGGGAGATTGTAGTTATCTTATAGAGGCAACCCCCCCTGATTGTACCCACCTTCATCAACCCTGGCTGTCAGGCAGGGGAGGAGGGGTTGCTATTATTCACAGAAAAGGTTTCAAATGCTCTCCCATTTCACATGGTAACTATACATCTTTTGAACATCTTGATGTTATGGTTAACTCTAAAGACCCTGTCATAATTGTTATAATCTACAGACCGCCAAAGTCTAACAGTGTTTTTATCCAAGAGTTTGCCGAACTTTTAGCCTATTTTATGTCACAATATGACAACATTCTTATTTTAGGGGATTTTAACATACATGTCTGCTGCCCGTCTCAGACTCTTGTCAAAGATTTTATGGACACTTTGGAATCTTTTAACCTCACTCAGGCAATACAACAGCCGACACATTCAAAGGGTCACATCCTCGACCTCGTCCTGTATAATGGTCTCAGCCCTGAAAACTTTAAAATTAAGGATATCTGTGTGTCTGATCACAAAGCAATTTTATTCAGTGTGGTTTTATCCCAACTTCCCACAACTCACAGTACACCTGCCCGTTGCCGGGTTTTTAATTCCATGTCTGCTAGCAAATTTTCAGAGCGTTTTACTGCTGCTTCTTTAACCGCTTTTAATCCACATTCTGATACTGAGGAGCTGGTCTCTCTTTTTAATCACACCTGTCAGACTGTCCTGGACTCTGTTGCCCCCTACAAGGTCAACAAGTTAAACAGAACACCACAGCTCTGGCTAAATTAATCCACCAAAGAACTTAAGAGAGACTGTAGGAGAAAGGAAAGAAAATGGAAAAAAACTGCCCTCCACATATTTTATAATATTTGGAAAGAGGCAATGAATAACTATCAAAAGGCAGTTAAAGAATCAAAAACCTCTTTCTTCTCCAATTTAATTCTAAACAATCATTCAAACCCCAGAGTCTTATTCAAGGTCATAGACAAGGTCATAAACCCCTCCCCCTGTCATTTTATTGATGCCTCACAAGAGATGTGTGAGAAGTTTTTACATTATTTTAATAATAAGGTAAATAATTACCCCCCCCCAGCCCAAGTTTTACATGCCAGTAGGGACATTCAAAACTATTTTAGTCATTTTCAGCCTGTATCATTGCCCTTTTTATCCCAAAAAAAGGGCAATTTTAGAAAAAGTGGTTTCAACACAACTCCTAGCTTTTATGAATCATAATAATATATTTGAGAAATTTCAGTCAGGTTTTAGAGCACTTCATAGCACAGAAACTGCCCTCCTCAAGGTAACTAATGACCTCCTTTTAGCAGCAGACAGGGGGGAGAGCGCCGTTTTAATTCTTTTAGACCTTAGTGCAGCTTTTGATACTGTAGATCACGCCATTTTAATCGATCGCCTCAAAACCTGGGTTGGCATCAAGGACACTGCACTTGGCTGGTTTTATTCTTACCTTTTAGAAAGATCGTACTCGATCACCATAGGTGATCACTCGTCTTCCACGACTCACATTACCTGTGGTGTACCACAAGGTTCAATCTTAGGTCCACTTTTATTTTCTATCTACATGCTTCCACTCGCCAAATCCAACGACACAACATATCTTTTCATTGCTATGCAGACGACACACAGATATACCTTCGGCTGAGACCTGGTGACCCAGAGAGCCTGGCTGCTGTCTCTCTGATGTTAACTGCTGGATGGCTCAACATTTTCTTCAGCTCAATAACTCCAAATCAAAAGTCATATTATTCAGTTCCCCAAACAATAACACCAGTCTCATCAAGAGTCAACTTGGTCCCCTGGCTGCTTATTTAAAACCTGTTGCCAGAAATGTGGGTGTAATGTTAAATTAAATTTTGAATCACAGTCCTGCTTCTTTCAATTAAGAATATTCTCAAAAATCAAACCCATATTGTCACGCTCAGATCTGGAAAAAGTCATTCATGCACTCATTTTCTCTCGACTCGACTACTGCAACTCCCTCCTTTCCGGCATAAATCAAAAATCCATTTCCCGCCTCCAACTAGTCCAGAATGCAGCAGCTCGGCTTCTGACTGGTTCCAACAGACGGCATCACATTACTCCAGTCCTGGCCTTTCTCCACTGGCTCCCTGTTAGTTTTAGAATTGATTTTAAGATTTTGCTGATCACTTTTAAAGCGTCTGGCCCCAAGCTACATCATTGAAATGTTAGCCCCATATGAGCCAGCTCGCAACCTTAGATCCTCTGGTGGGGTCCTTCTGGCCGTTCCAAAGTCAAGGCTTAAATCCAAAGGGTGACCGTGCTTTTGCCATCAGAGCCCCTCGACTTTGGAACGACCTACCTGAGGGGATAAGGCAAGCAGAATCAGTAGCTTTTTTTAAATCACTTCTTAAAACCCATTTTCATAGAACTGCGTTTAAGTGATGTTGTCCTTTCATGCAGTTTCCCCTTGTTTCCTCTATTTTAGTTTGTCTGTTCTGCTTTATTTTGTATTTGTAATTTTCTATTCCTCTATTGTGTTCATTGCCTATATGTCATTGTTAAGAGACGGCATGTTATGTTTTTACCTTGCTTCTATGTAGAGCACTTTGTAAACAGTTTTTAAAGGTGCTATATAAATAAATGTATTATTATTATTATCTCTGTGTTGCATAATAACAATAAATCATCCTTGAATAGACAGGCATCATACGTACACATTATTGTGTTAATATTACATTATCACAGGGGTTTACCTTAACAATACTATTTTTTAAACGTCCCTGCAGCAACAGATAATTGCCTTAACTAACAAATTAACGAGAATATCCATATCCTGTAAAAATGATAGCAGACTTTTGATAACAAACTAAATGTCAGCTCTCATAAACACAGAGCTAAGATTCAGTTTCATTCTGACTGTGTGGAATTAAGCTCACACTCAATGTGCTTTGTACATGCTGCCTGCAGTGGGTTGTGTCTTTGGGTTCTGCCATGAACACATCTAAAACACCAACGTCTGGGTCTCCATGGAATTAGCTCTGGATAGTTGGAGTCTGACCAACGCCTCACCAGCCTCACCATCAAGTCACTATTTACACTTGTAATAAGGAAATATCACAATCTAACTTGAACTTCAGTGAGGATGATTTTATATGATTTTGATTACATCATGCCTTTTCCTCTAGCTCGGTGAGGCTCTAAGAAGAGCGAAATCATCAACATGTTGGTTGTAACTTGATTTAAGGGTGCAGATCTGGACAGAATTTTAGTTTAAAGCATTCAACAAGATTATCAACAGATTGTGAAGAGTTACATCAGTGACGTCTACGTATTGTGTTATCCACTGACATGAGCACGCTAACCGGATGTGATCGTGAGTCATTGTAGCTTCCAGGACGGAGAGCTCGTCAATAGTCTGTGTGCTTTTTGATTAAAAGTACAGGGCCGAGAAAACCACTGCATCCTCCCCACCACCAAAAGACTACGTCGCCTGGAGTCGAGCAGGCAGCGGCTCTGGGAAACAGACCTTCAATGAGCAGTTAGTTTGAATTCAGCCAGGACAAACCACTATACGTGTGTCTGATCCTGGGGGACTATCTCGACATCCTGTTGCTGCCGTTACACGGGTTGGAGGTTAAGTGCAGTCCATTTGTCCTGCTGTCATTGATGTGTAGTCACCAAGGACATCGACTGATGTCTCCACCAACGTCTCCCACACATAGTCTTTGATTTCGACTCGTCAAAGTACTTCACTACACGACATTGCCCATAATAAGGCTAAGGATTACCCCAGCATAAATGGTACGGCATTATCGCTTACAGTTTAAAAAGAAAACTGACAGTATATCCTCTTACAGTATACAAGTGAAACCGAGTGGGAAATATCATTAAAGTTTTTCAGATCAGAACGGGGAATTCTAATTTTGAAGAAATAGTTTTGATGTTTTGATGTGTTGTTCTATGAGGTACTGCTCATTGTAATCATCATTGTACGATAGTACACTGTAGATTGGAGGGCTGAAGGATACAATGGCTTCAGCTCCCTGTCTGATAGCAAGTCATCAAGTATTCTAAATTAAGCAGACACTGAAACCCATTGTTAGGCGTCTAAAATACATCCACAGCAGTACATTCCTGTGCTCCCATGATGGTTCTACTGTAGTAATACACTGACTATGGAGAAGTAGCTCATCCAGCCCAAGCTGGGGTCCCTGGTCATGAAACAGGAAGTGAAAGGAAAAGTGATTTGAGAGTAGGATGTGAGAGCTGCTCCTCTCATTAACCTCTTCACACGGGCCTCCACAAATGTGTGTGTGTGTGTGCGTGCCGGTGTGTGTGTGTGAGTGTGTGTGTGTGTGGACTCACCGTGACTGACTGAATGCAGCTTGACTGTTTTGGAGATCTTCTCTTCGTAGTTGGGCGTGCAGGACTTCCGGCTGACTTTGGACTTGAACAGCGTGTTGACCAGCGTGGACTTACCCAAGCCACTCTGACCTGCAGACACATACAAAACAATGCTTTAAACCATTCAAATCAAGAGTGTGTGAGAGTGTGTTGTATTTAGAGTTGCTTCAGTGTGGGAAATTCAGTCTAGTACACCGATCTGATATCACATTGTCATATCATTTGTGTGCTCTGCAGGAACAGCAACACCAACGCGTGTCACATGATGTCCGTGCATTCTGCTCGATCAGTACTGAGCATGTGCAGCTCTCGACAAAGATTGAGACCGAAGCGAGTAGACTCACTGCGTCCACAATCGACGATTAGAAGTAGCAAAGGAGTCTCCTTCTCATCTCATAGCGTTAGACAATATTCTACACCAGTAAAATGGCAGCGGACATAGTTCTGCATGGCTTTTGTTTCGAGGGGTGACATTATTATTGCCAAATTCAAACAAATATATTTTTGTTTTGAGCACCGTGGTATTGGATTGACCCTATCGCCTGCAAAAAAGGTTCAGTTAATTGAATGCGTATTGGAAGGAAAAATGGGCGCTCTTGTGTTTATTTCTGCCACGTCTCCTTGACCGAAGACGACGAGACAAACTGGACCAACTATACGGTCACTGCTGGATTAGAAGCTGAGAGACAGCTCCACAAATCCACCTGAATGGTTCAACACAGACAAAATCAATATGTATGTTGTTTGTGACCGAGGGCCTTACAAGCAGTGGTAGCGCTCCACACGTACTCTTCCTTTTATAATAACGTGAATGACATGCAGGTATACTGTGAATTCTGTGTGTCCATCTATTTAAACTAAAAGGCATTCTACCCCACGTTTAAAAAAGGAAATAAAATAGATGTTTTTCTACAAAACCCTTTGATTGTTTTAAGAGCCACGTTTTCATTTCCCACCAGTTCATATACACAATCCTTTGCTCACAATTGTACTCAATCTTGTTGTTTTCTCAATCACTGCAAGACTGAAGTCACATGACACGTGGTTACATGTCACTTATATCAGAGCATTTATATTGACCAACGTCGTGCACGGACCACACTCTACAGACACTGTCCATCAGCACAAAGATGATGGAGTGTGATCACGATGCAGGCGCTGGGTGTCAGACTCACCGACCACCATGATATTGAACTCAAGGCCGGCCTTTATGGTCTTGCGCCTCATCTGGTCCAGCACCGCCTCAATGCCCACGTAGCCAAACAGGTCAGTGCCTCGGATGAAGCTCATCTGCAGGCCTGGCACAGTCGGGCACAGCTCCACCTTCACCTCGGCCTTCAGCTCCATCTCCAGCTCCATCTCTTTCTTCATTTCTCTCTCCTCCATTCCCTTCTCCTCTTTTGCCATTACAGAATTCGGGGTGCTCATGCTGGCCGGTTGTTCTCGGCCCTTGCCCGGATCTCCTTGCTCTGGTCCCATGATGCCCCTGTCCTTCTCTCTCTCCTCCATTGGGCGTTGCCGGTCTGTCTCCAGCTCTGCAGCAGTTTCTGTGGGGAAAGAAAGAGCAACAATGTACAACAATAATCAGCATCTTCATTTCTACAATTAGGAAAGTGCTCTTTGGTGGACAAACTATGTCATTACTATGACTATCCCAATGCCTCTAATCCCAACACAAACTGTAATGGTAAATGAACAAGGGCTACAATGCAAGGTGCCCATCAGGACTATCTAAGCATTCATACTGTGCACAGCCTGCGGGAGCAAGTTGGAGTTAAGTGTCTTGCCCACACATGCACACATGGACGAGCAAGGTCGGCGTTCTATAATCCTCTGATTGAAGGACGATCCGCTCTGGTTCCATAGCACGAGGCGATCGAGAGTGTGAGAACACTGCCACAGCTCTGTAAAGTCCACATTCCTGCCTTAGAGACCTTGTCGCTGAAAGAACAACCGTTGGTGGGCCAACATCGATAGTCCACTTAGGAGAAGAAGAAATGGAGGTCACTTTCTACAACCTAGAAACGAGCGTCTCATTGAATCTGTAGATATGTAAGGTTAAGACAAGAGATCAGACCCGTCACAGTGGCGTTTTACATCTACATTGATCTCCGTCCACGCTGCGACCTTTGAAAACGCGTGTCACATGACCATTCACATACACGGGGCATGCGTGTGACGGTGTAAACAGGAAGCAGATGTTCCACACACTGCAGCTGGTTTAGTAGAATGGCGATGGTGAAAAGAGGGACCAGAGAATTCTTTGCTTAGACTGACGATTAGGTCGAACTGTTGCTCAGATATGCCTTTTGAAATGGAGACGCAGTACAGTGGACATTAGGCCTGAGTCAGAGAGAGAAGTACGGCTGTTAGTATACAAGGAACACAACATCAATATTTACACTGGGCCTTAGTGTCCCCGCCCACACACACACACACACACACACAGACACAGACACAGACACACACACACACACAGAGACACACGCACACAGAGACACACGCACACACACACACACACACACACTCACACAGAGACACAGACACACACACACACACACACACACACACAGGCTGTTGGTTAGTGTTAGTCCACATAAGTTGATCAGCTATAAATATCCATCTGCACCAGCATTGGGACAGAAGTAATCCCCATGAGTCAGGAGAGTTTTAACGCATCATTGAAAATAAAGTGTTTTACTATTCAAATAATATGGATTAAAGCACAGACTGTACTGTTGAATAAATAATGAGGTTTAACACGTCAGGTGGGGAAGGTCTCACAAAAAGTGCCTCATGCATTAAAGTGTTGCAATATGGGAAATGTAGGCTGTTTTTTTGGAGCTCGACTACTTGGGATTAAAGGTCCAAATAGTTTGACAGTACTACATGTATATGCAGCATTATTCAGTGTTGGGTTTGGTCTGTTGGGACGGATCCATGTGTTTCATGATGTGGAGGTCTGGGCCCTTCTGCTTTTCCCAACATGTAAATCCATGAAGAGGACCCGCCTCACACACTTTGAGATGAACAGAGCTGCTCATCAGAGAAGACCTCCATGCATTTGCATACTGCATGTGTCAGCAGCTACAATTGACTGCAGTTTATTCTGTGAATATGTATTCTACCAGTTTTAGCTTGTTGGTACTGCCAGCACCTTATTGAAGATATAGTCCATGGTTATCCTGCATTCTGACAAAATCTAAAATGCACACGAGAAGAAACACAGTAGCTGCAGTGTTCTAATGAAAGTGCAGTGTGTTTATCTCACGTAAATAGACCATTTTAAATATCATAAATACCCATTTCTAGTGCTAAATGACCAGCATGTTCAATATACAACTGTAAAGACGAGACAGACAGCGGCGTGGAGAAGACAAAGAAACCCGTGGCTTTGAGGTGACCAGAGATGCATGTGAAAAGCAAACAGTGTGCGACCACAGCAAAGAGAGAGAGAGAGAGAGAGAGAGAGAGAGAGAGAGAGAGAGAGAGAGAGAGAGAGAGACTGTAGGAACCGTTTGTTCAGGCCGGTGACATCTGGGTCAGTTTTCCCACATCTTAAAATATAGCAGGAATGTATTAGTACAGTACTGCAGGCTTTATCACAAACACGGAGACGATTGCATCGTTGAGATGAGGAACGTCAAGGACAAAATGGACAAGACCCCACTGACGTCTAGCTGTTGTCTTCAGTGGGGATGGCATTCCTTCCCGGGACAAATGACTCAGAAACACGGCACAACGGTGGACACGCTTCCATATTTTGCGTTGAGTTCCTCGCCACCTCCGCCACGAGTTGTGTCCTCCGACATGGTTCTGAAAGAGTCTGAGCCCAGTTTGAAGTCATGTTTTCACCAGCCTGCAGGCTGCTTTCTACTGTCTGTTTTGTGGATGGAGTCTCAATCAGTACCAACATTGTAGATGCATCGTCCCAATACCGGAGCTATGGTATCGTTGTTTGCCAGAGACAGACGTGGATCATACGCAAAAACAGAGTTTCTCTGGTCGAGATTCAACGACGCCAGGAAGTCAGATGGAGAATCTCAACGCTTTCATGTCACCAGATTTATGGTGAGTTTGATTTTTGTAATTATATTCAAGAATGTTATTCTTTCTTTTTAGTTAATGTTAGTTTAAAAAAAGTTAATTAAACTTGTAACTGAGTTTGTACACACAAAATCAAACACCAAACATCTGTCATCTGTAACATGCCATTATGTCTTCTGTATAGAAGAATGGCAACAAGTGGCCACAGCTGGTACTGAACTAGTAAATAAACTGTTCTTGAATATCTCTTTTCTAGTCTTCCGACCACTCAAAGCGCTTTAATACTACGTGTCATCATTCATCCATTCACACACTAATGACAGGGTGCCACTTGCCCATCAGGACTCTAAGAACTCACTCACTCGTGGTGGTTTTAATTATTAAGTGCCCAAGGACACACCAACGAGCGCAGATGGAAATCAAAACCACGATCTTCTGATTGAAGGCCCGACCACTGAGCTGTTCTCTGGGCACACACTGCACAGTTTGCTGGTCTCAAACAAGACTGTTTGTGGATCCTTTGTTCACCGTGAACGCGTGAGAGGAACACAAACATCTCTTGAAGATTTCGTGAGAGCTCATTTTGTGGGAGAAATAATTTGTCCTCTCATTCCACGCTTTCCTTGCTCGTCATTTCAACATTTGCAGTTGCAACAATTCAGTTTCCCCTCAAGATGTCAACATGGATTGTGAATCAGAAGGTTTTCACACTGATTCACACAGAAGTATACTGAAAATCCTCATAGAGGGGACAAATGTCATCTCCTCACAATATCACATGTTTGAACCCGTAGTTGTCAGTGTTTCCACAACATCATCATGACAAAGATCACAAGTGGTTCATCAACAGGCCTCGCCCTTTGTGTTCTTTAGAGGTGTCAATGCTCTCATGAGTATCCAATATGAACCTGGTTAGACTACGCTGGTCACACTACCATGACAGCTGAGGGGTCGAGTCTGCTCAAGTCTTCAAGCCTTTTCTCGGTGTGTTCAGCTTAAAATGTATATTTTAAACATACTAATTGTGGCCAGAGGAGGCAGCAGTCTAGAGATGGGCGAGGTGGGATGAGGTGTGTACATGAAGGAATGGCTCACAGCTTCAGGTGTTGGTCTCACCTCAGCTAATCCTGGAGCATGTGTGATTGTTGTATTGTCATCCAGAAAGTTACAAAAAAGTGTCACTTGCAACCACTTGTTGGAGTGATAGTTTCCCAAGAAGGTTGGTTTTAAGGATTTTCACATTTCTGTGTCTAAGTGAGTAATGAGGACATCACTCCATGGACCAGGTCCAGTGTTGAGGGAGAACGCTGCAGACGACAGACACCAGGCTGTGATGTCATCTCTCAGGTCCGTTGTGGCCTGACAGCTCACATTGTTTTGGTGCCATGTTCAGACTTAATACAGACACAGAAATAAAGTCATAGTGACATCTCTTTGACCCAAACAACCAACCAGATAACTCTTTTTATCAAATGAGATGCAAATGATACAGATTTATTGAACAACCTGTTTTGTCACATTTGATCTTTTCTAATATTAGTTTGTAGTCTAAATTAAGGTATATATATTCTTTTTACAGTTTATATCAACTTAGTTTGGTCATACTCTCTTAATGAATAATGACATGAAAGTCAACAAATGAAGTGTGATAAGGTGTCACATGGGAGCAGTTCACCACTTTATCTGGAGCTCAAACTGAAAGTCATGGCAGCTAATAATTCCTCATTATGTGCAGTTTAAGAGCTCGAGTGAGTCTGTTAACTGTGACGGACGTTCAGAGAGATACTTTCTCTTCCCATGTTTGGGCTGAGCAAGAGGATCTAATCACTGCTCTTTGGATGTGGAGACGTCACAAAGAAAACAAGTATTATGTATATATATTTCATCTTTATGGTGTGAGGCATATGGAGCATGATAAGAGTGCTACGTGGATCATGCAGACACTGCAGGGTTCAGTCTGTACATGTGATGTTATGGGATGCATTTGATTCAACAGCCAAGGCCTAACCTCCCTCCCACCCCCATCTAGACCGCCAAAGTGGACCAGTCCTGTCAGCTCTCATTGTTAGCTCAGGAGACATCCGCGGGGGGACGAGACACGAAAACACGAGGAAAACATCCTACCTTCTCTCATTCACAAAAGCCAGTTGGTGACTCCCTGGTTGGCAGTGACGGGATGCTTTCTAAACTCCTCTTTCTGCAAACTTGTGTCCAGCGCCGCCGTGCTGCTCCTTTGCACTGTGTCAGTATCTCCTTCCCTCTCTCTGGTTCTCCTGATGGCAGCAGGAGTGTGGAGAAAGAGAGACGGACAAGAGAGAGGGGGAGGCTGTTGGTGGCTAAAAGCAGCTCCAGGATCCATTCACATGCAAATGGCCCAAGAAGCTTCCACTAATCCCTGAGAGGAGAAGGACTACGCCTCCCCACCCCTCCCCCTCCCCCGTCACAATCATTTACCGGGCCTTGGCTGAGCTGTCAGTCAGTGTGGGATGGAGGTGCAGGGCAGTGCCAAGTGGCCCTGTAAATAAGACCAAACTGTGATTGCTTAAAGGGACATGTTTGGAGTGCTTCCAACGTGTTCACTTTATCTCCACTTTTTCACAGTTCCATTCTAGACCATCCCTCATTTGGGGGTTTTGGTCCAGGGCCCTCTTGCCATCCAGATGTGGAGGAAAATGATGTTACGTCTATCTGGTTCGAGCACACACAGGCCCTGTTCACCTGGTATCAGATACAGGAGATCATTCCTGCCCACTGCCATAAAACTATAGAATACTATAGCACAGTCACCCTGTTGTTTGTTTGGCTACATCTTTGCACTAATGTTTGTTTTGTTAAATGTAATATTATTATTATTTTTGTATGTATTGTGCATTTTTCATTTAAATCTGTTTTATTCTATTGCTTACGAGTATGTATAAATGCTGCTGTAGCAAAAAGATTTCCCCTTGCGGGATTAATAAATTTATTTATTTATTTAAAGTATTTCTCTATCTATCTAATCACAAGTGGTAGTACAGGTGTGAATGCATCATTCAGACCACATTCAGACATGGCCACATTCTTTTAGCAGTATGTACGTGATATATCAATATCTATATCTATATAGGTATAGATATATATATATATATATATATATATATATATAGATATATATATATATATAGATGGATATAGATAGAAATATCTATATGCAGAACGCAACCCCATAGATAGATATATCTATATATATAGATATATCTATACATATATATAGATAAATATATATATATCTATATATAAATATCTATCTATCTATCTATATATATATATATATATATATATATGGGGTTGCGTTATGCCCCGGCGGTCCCCACCACCACAGTTTAAACACATTTGTGTTCGTAAGTATAGACTTAAATATGCAAATGATCAGAATAAGAGTCAGTCTTTAACTTTAAAGAATACATCTGGAAGTGAAACACACTCAGTGCTCTGATGGACACAGTCAGGTAATGTGTGCTTTCAGGTGTGAGCAGCGACAGGAGACGCTTTATTCACCACAGTAACTATGAAACATTTATATTGTGGTGTGCGTGGTGACGTGAAGTACATGTCTTCTCTCTGAGGGATTGAAGATATATTATACTCAGCTGCTGGAGGTGTTTGTCTATGGTGGCGATTTAAAAAGTCACAAACAGAAGGAGAAGCGTGGCATGTCACAGGAGAGAAAAGGGAAGTGTGGACATACTACCAGGCGCTCCAGTTCCTGCTCAAAAAACATAAAGTACATACGCTGCAGAATAGTTCCTACTGAGGATACATATTCCATGTTATTCACTAACATTAAAAATGGAGGAGGAAAGTTCTAAATGTATTTTTTTTTAAACTTTCTGAAATAATAATATAATTTTTGAAATACTACAACATAAATAAGTATCCTACTGTATAAGTGTTAAATCTTCTATCAAGATATTGTCTATTTCATATCTCCCGAATGATAATTATCTCCATAATATCTCCAGAATGATCACCAATAAATAAACAGTCTTTAGGAATGAACAATGTGGTTTTGTATATACTGCTTGAATTAAATAATTGACTTAATCTTCTCATTTTACAGCTTAACAGTAACTAAAATATAAAAAGATTAATATTTGACCAGAGTTCACAGCTTCACCTGATTGTTCCACTGGTTATCGTCGTCATTAGGAGCACTGGGAGGAGGCAGAGGAACCTGATTGTTCCACTGGTTATCATCCTCATGGACTCCTGTCAGGATGTCATGCTTGTTAAAGCAAACATGACAAAGTTATGTTTCTTAGTTTCAAACTGTAGCTTTACAATATATTGCCAGTCATTATTCTATATTTGTCCTTATTCCCTCATTGTTAAAAAGAGCCATGTGCAGATCCAAACCCTCAATGGAGGATCCAAACGGGTACTGTGTGTGTATTCTTCCTCTGTGCCAGAGCTCCATTGGATGGATGACTCACTCCCACATGCCCCGCCCTGCTGCCTGACTCACCGGAGCACCGAATGGTTTGACCTTTTT
The DNA here is from genome assembly GCF_009769545.1 of Cyclopterus lumpus. Lineage (NCBI taxonomy): Eukaryota > Metazoa > Chordata > Actinopteri > Perciformes > Cyclopteridae > Cyclopterus > Cyclopterus lumpus. The sequence goes on from NC_046973.1 coordinate 9,676,050, forward strand.
CATCTTGATTTCATTGGACTTTTACTTTTATCTACTTTATTGGTTTCATTATAATATCCTAATTAGCCTAATTATGATCCACTGATAGCTATGATACTGACAATGACAAAGCAATGTCACAATACTACTTGCTGTGTAACATATGAATGCGATTGGGTTTTTCATTCAACATCAGACATGCTGTGTAATAAAACAAGTACCAACCAAACTGTTCAACCAAAATGACGATGTTAATATTAATGATGAAATCCATGACCCTTATTTCCGCTAATCATCACACTGTGTTCTGTTTCCTCTGCTGAGACGCCAACACACTCACAGCTGACATGTTCAGATGTCAAGTGGCAACCGTGAGACACTTTGACCGCAGACCAACGAGAGGATGGAGTGAAGCGGCGTGTGAAAGCACGGCTCGCATATCAGAGGACCGCTCCTCACAAAACGCTGCCCGGAGGCCTGAAAACAGGAAGGAGAGAGCTGTTCTTTACCTGATGTGGAGACACAGCAGTCAGCAGTGACACACATTCACAACAGAGCAGGATGTCATATCACTGCCTGTGTGTGTGCAGAGGGGCGTGGTATTGTGTGTGTGTGTGTGTGTGTGTGTGTCAGAGGATGATGCATTTCCTGGCCTGTGGGGGAAACCGTTTCCTGGTTAGATCTTCTGCTGGCTGTATATCTCAACAACAACATACTGTAACAACCTTTTTTCACCTAAATTTGCACGTGTGAAAGCTTTTTTTAATGGAAGTAAATAGGCAATAGGCTCCTTTCCCACTGCTAGTAACCTTTATGTTTCTTTTCCTTTTTTTCTTTGCCACAGTTCACACCTCGAACGCGTTGGAAACCAGGGGGGTAAACAGCAGAAAGCACCCTGCAGGCCGGTGAAAACATGACTTTACGTCTGTTACTTATTCAAACTTGGCTTTTCGTGCCATAAATCCGGTGATATGAAAGCATTGAAATCAGAGAGCATCTCGAGCAGAGAAACTCTGTGTATGAATGTGTGCTTATGAGCCACGTCTGTCTCTGGCAGACACGGTACTATAGCTCCTGTATTTTGACAATGTTGGCACTGATTGAGACAGACTCCACCTACAAAACAGACAGCAGAAAGCAGCCTGCAGGCCGGTGATATTGGGTTGTATAAAATAAACTGAATTGAATTAATGTCTCGGAGGGGCTGTGTGACTCAAATGAAGCAGTTGTTAGTTAGGTCTGAAAGCTACACATTTAAAATGAATGAAGTCTGAGTTGCACAAATCAAGAAAGTGGAAAGAGGGAATTTCACACTAAAATCACCATAACCTTCGACGATACCCACTTGATTGATCTAATTCTATCCTGAAGCCTCATTCTGGCTTCACATGTTTGCACAAAACAAAGACTGTGGGTTTTGTCTTCCATCTCTTACACTGGAAGGTTGTTAGAAAAGGCCTCTATGCATTGTAGGAATGGTTATTGCAAACCAAAACTGTTTGACTGTCGGCCTACACATGTGTGTGGGAGTATAGCTTAAACATGTGAACCCATCCTTTTACTCAAGGTGAAGCTTGTTTTCCATCCTGCCTTAGTTCTATGGAATGGAGCAAAGACAGTAGATTACTCAGCTTTCTGTCAGATATGTCTGTGTGTATGGTTTGAAATGGAAAGAAACACCATAAATGGATGGGAGCTCAGTGATGAATGTAGGCACATGGCCAGTGTTCGGCCTGCTGCTCCTTTGTCTTCCCATGACTGATATAAAGACGTTGCTCACTGAACACTGAGAGGTGATAGCATTACTAGAACAGACACATTATGCGATTCCCAGAATGGTCCTATTCCCATCACACATTCCACGTGAGACTTTTTCCAGTCCAAAGCCAGGGTCCAAGGACAGATGTGTCGTATGCTGAATGCAAAGCCCCTTCAGGACTATATCAATCAAATTGAATAGACAAAAATGTACTTTTATGTGTGACAATGCAGAGATTAAAGTAACACTGAAGATCCGTTTGGCTAATAAGGAACAATTCAATTAAATATAATTCAATTCAATTCAGTTTATTTTGTATAGCCGTGACCTCAGTTTGCACCTGTAGCTATTTGCATTCTGCCAGCACCGGGGGACACAGCGTTGGTTTGCTACAGTTAACAGCCATATAAAGGTGCGTCACCCCGCCACGCCGGCTCCCTCCTCCAGGCAAAGCAATCCCTGGTGGTGGGGAGGACGAAACATAAACGCAAGTTGTTTCCTCGGCCATGCCACTTTGGATTTAATCCAATAAACTCAAAAAGCACACGGACCATACTGTATCAAAACTTATTCTTACTTAATTACATATGTTTTATTATAATCATATATCCAAGACGTCCTTCTTGCCACTCTTGAAGAATTTTGAACACGACAATACCAATGCAGTTAGTGCATGTGAGACTGTTGCCGCTGGTAACACTGTTCATGCTGTTAGCACCGTTAGCTGCCCTTGCCATGTTGGGAGCCGTAGAATAGATATGCTCTGAATTACATATGGAAAACCTGTATTACAGTTAGATACCACAATTAGTAATTAGATTAGAAAACTTTATTAATCCCCAGTGGGGAAACTCATTTGCCACCAAACATTTGTACAGACAACAATAGACACAGTTCACAGAGCACAACAGACAAGAAACACACTACAAGAAACAAACAAAACCAGAAGATGCCCATAAAATATGACCATCAGAAAGATGCTAAATCTAAATCTAAAAACACCTAAAGGTGTTCATTAAAAAATCGAACTGCTGCTGGAACAAAGGACCTTCTGAGTCGTTCAGTAGAACACTGAGGCATCCTAAGTCGCTCACTGAATGAACTTCTGAGTCCATTAAAAACACAGTGTAGTGGATGGCCTTCAAAAGAAATGATTGTTTTTAACTTGGCCCTTGTCCTCTTTTGTATAGTGAAATTCATCACGGCCACCCGAGAAGACCTCAGCACGCTACAGATGAAGTATTTGCCAGAACGTCTCACAGGTAACTGCAATCCATTTCTGGACTGCAGGAAAGGGGGGAAACCAAAACAATCCGATTCAAGCTGCACACAGCATTGATGCAGGGGTGTCTGAAAGTTTGCATTATCTGCATTTGTACGACACATTATGTTGAAACTCTGGAGAAAAGAGCCAATAGCTCCTCACCGGTCCAATCACGAGCTTGCAGGTCACAAACACATTACGTGAAGGCTGACAAGATGGATTCTCCTGTGATATGTGATCCTGTAAATGTCGCATGATCTTGTGACCTCACATGATTCCATCAGATGTGTATTTTGTAAGAACAGTAAGCTTATAGTTTAGGTGATGATACCAGAACCAGTGACTACAACAGTCCTTCTTCTGGTACTGTAGCTGGCAATCCTGTGGGAAATGATGAAGAGCGAAAGTCACTGGTCTACCAGATAATGGGGGAATCCCAAAAGGACTCAGTGCTTCCCACAAGTGGTGAAAGCGTATACACACAGAGATGTCCAGGATTGGAGCTGAGTTGAGCTGTAAGTGGGGAATGAGCAGGGAAGAGTGTGTGCTATTCATCTCAACTATCGGAGCAAAACTATCACATGCATCAACATTGAGAAGAGCAGCAGGTCATATCAGAATCTTGGGTGTTTTAAGGGTGTTTTATTTAGTCAAGGGTCAAATTTAATACATTCATTAAGATTAACACACACAAAAACAACATGTTAAAAACTGCAAATAACAACAAATCATTTTAAGATATGTTACGGCGACATTGAGGTTAAGCAATAGAAAAAATATGTCTCTGCACTTCCATCCGAGTAGTTACCCACCCTTAACCTTAACTCTATAGAGACTGTGTCTGTCCCACGGCCACTTAAATTAATTAAATCAAAAGTAACCAGAAGAGGAGTCATACAAAATAACCTCTTACAGGTTAACATCACTACTGCAACCGTGCAACAAAACAGGATAATTAAATGTGGACTCCTAAATATTAGATCTCTGTCATCTAAAGCTGTATTAGTAAATGATTTAATATCAGACAATCATATTGATTTATTGTGTCTTACTGAAACCTGGCTGAGTCATGAAGAATATGTCAGCCTAAATGAATCAACTCCTCCAAGTCATATTAATACTCACATTCCTCGAGGCACTGGCCGAGGAGGTAGCAGCCATCTTTGACTTAAGCCTATTAATAAATCCTAAACCTAAATTAAACTACAACTCATTTGAAAGCCTTGTTCTTAGTCTTTCACATCCAACCTGGAAAACATTACAGCCAATTCTATTTGTTATACTGCTCCAGTTCCATATTCAGAATTTATATCTGAATTTTCAGAGTTTTTATCAAGTTTAGTCCTTAAAACTGATAAGGTTATTATTGTAGGAGATTTTAATATTCATGTGGATATTGATAATGATTGCCTTAGTACTGCATTTATCTCATTGTTGGACTCGATTGGCTTCTGTCAGAGTACAGAAACCCACTCATTGCTTTGGCCACACCCTCAACCTTGTTCTTGCATATGGCATTGACATTGAGCATTTGGAGGTCTTCCCACAGAACCCTCTTCTGTCAGACCATTACCTCATAGCTTTTGAGTTCATACTCCCAGAGTGTACACCGTTAGTCAAAAGTTTCTACACCAGATGTCTAACTGACAGTGCTGTAGCTAAATTTAAAGAAGCGATTCCCTCTGCATTTGATTCAATACCACGTCTCAATGTGACAGAGGACTCCTGTGCTAATTTTAGTTTGTCCCAGATTGATCATATTGTCGATAGTGCTACAGGCTCACTGAGAATGACACTAGACTCGATAGCCCCACTGAAGAAAAAGACAGTGAGGCAAAGGAGGTTTGCTCCCTGGTATAACCCTCAGACCCGCGAACTAAAGCAAACTTCACGAAAGCTCGAAAGCATATGGCGTTCCACCAATCTGGAAGAATCACGCTTAGTTTGGCGAGATAGTCTTAAAACATATAAAAAGGCTCTCCATAATGCCAGAGCAGCCTATTACTCATCAGTAATAGAGAACAATAAGAACAACCCCAGGGTTCTCTTTAGCACTGTAGCCAGGCTGACAGAGAGTCACAGCTCTGTGGAGACGTGTATTCCTATAGACCTCAGTAGTAATGACTTCATGAACTTCTTCAATGAAAAGATTTTAACTATTCGAGGCAAGATTGATGATCTCTTGCCCTCAACCACTGCCGATCTGTCATCAAGAGGAGTGACCTTGGAAACGGCTGTATGCCCTGGTGTATATTTTGATAGCTTTTCTCCCATTAACCTAGACCAATTGTCCTCAACGGTTTCTACTTCTAAACCGTCTACCTGTCTCTTAGACCCCATCCCAACGAGGCTGCTTAAAGATGTGTTGCCTTTAATTGGCACCTCTCTGCTGGATATTGTTAATGTGTCTTTGCTAACAGGCCATGTATCACATTCCTTCAAAGTAGCTGTAATTAAACCTCTCCTGAAAAAGCCCACTCTTAATCCAGAGGTGTTGGCTAACTACAGACCGATCTCTAACCTTCCCTTCCTCTCTAAGATCCTTGAGAAAGTAGTCGCAAATCAGTTGTGCGACTTTCTACATCAGAATAGTTTATTTGAGGAGTTTCAGTCAGGATTTAGAAAACACCACAGCACAGAGACAGCACTGGTGAAAATTACAAATGACCTCCTAATTGCATCAGATAAAGGACTCATCTCGGTACTTTGTTTGTTAGACCTTAGTGCTGCGTTCGACACCATTGATCATGACATCCTATTACAGAGATTGGATCAGTCGATTGGCATTTCTGGTACCGCACTAAGTTGGTTTAAATCCTATTTATCAGATCGATCTCAATTTGTAATTGTAAACGATGAGCCTCAATGACCACCAACGTTAATCAAGATTAGTCACGTTAAACTTCTCCCAGAATGCTGCAGCTCGTCTACTCACAAAAACTAAGAAAAGAGATCACATTACTCCTGTATTGCATGTTACGGCTCTGCTCCAGGTTTGGGTTTTCCAATGCGATCACGCTACACTGCCCCGACACCATCTTCAAGGGGGTAATCACTCAATCTCTTCCTCAGGAGTCACAGAGGAAGGTCTGCACTTTGTCCTATTGGGCTGTGTAGTTCTGCAGGTGGTGGGTTTGTGCAGGATGTCCCTGTGTTGGGCAAGCTACTTGGAAAATGTAGTGAGTTAAGCTACGACTTGCTAAACATTAAGCTTCACTACACTGACTACACCGTAGTTATTTTTTTTATTGAACCAACTTAATTTCAAGTGAATGCTATTAATATCAAAAATATATAACATAATGTAAATAAACATAGGCTTATATGAATGATATAATACAACAAATTACATAATATAAGTTATAATGTGTATTATATATTCATTCAACAATGCACACTGAAATCTAACATCCATGTATAGTTATGTACCGTACTTACTACCACAGCAATATCCACCTGCCGAGTACCAATGTACATTGAACTACACTGTAGCATATTAATATGATCACAAAGAGTATGTTTGTGGTTGTATGTGTAGGCTTATGGCAATGGAGACTCTACTAGTTGTATATAAGTATATGCTTCATGTGTTAAATGTCACGGCTTGGCCGTGACTCTCGTCCCTTTCTCTCTTTTCCTTGTTTGTCCCCTGTTACGTGTGTGTCTCGTGGGCGTGGCTTCCGTCAACTGGCAATCATCTGCACACTTGCACGTCATCTCCGGCACCTGTCTCACATCATCAAGTCCTCCCTGTTAAAACACCCTGGCTTCCCTCTCTCCAGTTGCCAGATTATTGCACCATCTACAGTGGTACCTAGACTCTCGGCTTCACTAAGAGACGTACTTTGTTTTGTTCCTGGTGATTTTCTACTAACCCCTATTCCCTATGCCCAGGAATCCCGTACCTGCATTTCCACTCAGCCGCCGCCGCTCACGCCACCTCACCACTCCATCTACACTCTCCCGGTTCTGTACGAATAAACTGTTTACCTCTACCCAACCTTGCCTCTCCGTGTCTGCGCTTGGGTCCGGCTCAACCGAACCCTCACATTAAAGCTGCATTCTCTCTCCTGACCACCAGGGGGTGACTCCTCTGGTTATATAGAAGTCTATGCTTCATGTGTTAAAGCTGCATTCTCTCTACTGACCACCAGGGGGCACCTCCTCTGGTTGTATAGAAGTCTATGCTTCATGTGTTAAAGCTACATTCTCTCTACTGACCACCAGGGGGCGACTCCTGGTTGTCTATATAAAATGACTACTTCTCTCTTGATTTATTCCCTCGGTAAACATTGTAAACATGAGTTTGTGGTCTCAATCTCTAGTTTCAAGTCTTCTTCAATACAGCATGATGTTGATTTAGTAAATGATGGTCCATTTTGAGTGAAAGACCATAAAGCAGGGTATGCTTTAGGGTGGGGCTACAAATGTATTGACAGGTCTCTCTACTCCTCCACAGTCCATATATGGTCACTTCAGTTCACCGGTTGTAGATGGTAAATTAAGCTCTGTTTGTGCAGCACCTTTCTCGTCTTCCAACGACAGAACGCGCATTAACACAACATGTCATCCACACCGATTCACACACTGATGGCACTTCGGGAGGAATGACTGGACCGAAGGATTGCACCACCGAGATTACCTGCTCCACTTGTGAGCCACCGCCGCCCAGATGGCCATGGCCATAATCCATGATGGCCACGTCCAAAACGCAGAACTTGAGTCTTCAAAACCAAAGTCCACGAACAAAACAAAAGGGTATCCCAGATAGACACGCAGTGGACAACCTCACAGCGAAAGGAAGAATAGGTGCTTGTTTCATGTTCACAAATGTATAAAAAGTGCAGAAGCATTGACAGCGGGATTGTGAAGGTCAGGGAGTTGATGTGGCTGTGGAGGAACGCACACACACACACACTGCAAACAGACACACCCAGAATGCTGCAGATACAGAGCAGTGTGCACACATGCACCTCACTGCTGAACTACAAGCACACAGCACCAAAACACAAAGCTTTTATCTCGGGTATTTCCACATGGACAGGAGGAGGGTTACGACTGTAGAGGCCGAGAGGAAACACAACCATCTGCCTTTCCACCTCTCTATTATTTTCTGCCTCCTCATCCTTCTTTCTTTTTTCATCCAGTGGAAGCATACACACCTATACAAACTAGGAGAGAGAGAGTGTGTGTGTGTGTGTGTGCGCACATTGTTCTATGACCAAGTTTCTTCAATGAAACTGTCCCAGCTCTCAATTTACCACAGTTTGAACCCAAACACACACACACATTCACAAATACTAGTGTTTTTACACTATTTAACGAGACAAGAGGGAAATGTTACTGTGAGGAACTTTAAACTGGTCCTGAACCAGTCCGTGTAGTCCTGGTCCTCTACAGACCTCCATCAGTAAACAGACCATCAGAGAGAAGATGGTCTGGTTCTACTTATTTCTATTTATTTATAGTTATTCTTAAAGCTCGTCATCGGAGCTAGCGGGTCGGATTCTGGTGAAACCAGATGACATCATGCAGTTTCACCAGAACCGCCTTCAGCTCAGCCCAGCAGAGACCAGTCCACGTGGACAGACCCAGATCCAGCAGAGACCAGTCCACAGTCGACAGACCCAGATCCAGCTTCACCTGCAGCCTCAGACCTGCTGTTGGAGACCCAGGACGTATTGCTGGACCCACTGGAATGAAGGGGGGCACGGGAGAACCAGAACCAGGACTGAGAGGGGCAGACAACCATTTTATGATCGCAGACATGAGATTTCAGCATGATTTCAAACAATAATAATAAATCCATCTGCTGCTCATGAAATCTGTTCAGAAAGTGACCTGATAACGATCTGTATAAGGCCATATATATAACCTACTTATGCAAATCTTTTGGTAATGCACGTCAGACTGGGTGTTTTCCTTGCTTAGTAGGTCAAAAGCTGTTACACTGCACTTCTTGTACGATGTCTGTTCATTAAACAATGTGTAAAAGTAAATGAAAAGACAATAGCAGTATTAAATTACTGCATAAGCCTCTGGGTCCAGCTGATGCAGGATGACAATCATCAGAACCGTCCAATCAGCGTGGAGACCTTCATGTGGACAGCTACCTCGTGTGTCAATATACTGTCTGCTTTTAAAAATATGCAGGAGCTTAAATCTCTAGACGAAAGCAGTAGTTGCATTACACTACTTGTATCTTTATATCAATAGACTGATTGATACATGCCATGAACTTGTTCATCCACACTGTTCATCAGCATTTGGCATTGTGTATACTGCATTTTTATGTTTTTTAATCAATGTATTATTTTAGACCTTTAATATCTGCACACAGCTATTTCCCTCAGGATAAAATGTCATCTTATGTCATATACAGTTTTGGAAAGAGAAAATAAGAAAAAGGGCTCAAAAGTGTACTTTTCAATTGAGTATTGCTTCCATACAGAAACAAAAGAAACGAACAGCAGAGGCCACGATATCCTGCCTTTAGTCCCTAACAGAGTCCTGGTGCTGCTTCTGCGTCCTCCCAGGATGGCACTCCACTATTACCCTACAGCCATGAGCTAACCGTGGAGATGTTCCTCTAGATCTTTACACAGCTGATGGTGGTTTGATGAGATATTAATGATCTGAATGTCATATATTACAACTTTAAGTTTGCTGTGAGCGGAGCCCGTTTGTCCTGTAGATGTCTCTGTACAAAGTGAACTTAAAAACAGCCATTATTATACCAAAGAGGTTGTTTCACAAACAAGTGACTTCCAAGGATGGAGGGGTCTATTAAAGATGAGTCAGGCTCCAAAGCTGTGCTCAGAGTGCCCCTTGAAGCTTTACAGTTTCCTGTTGATGTGAAGTACACACACACACACACACACAGGCGCACACACACACACACACACACACACACACACACACACACACACACACACACACACACACACACACACACACACACACAGGAAATAGCTCCCTCGAGGTTGCACAATCCTTTGTTTGTTTTTCAGAAGACAGAAGATGTGAAGTTTAGAATGTGCATGTTGGGCTTTCATACAAACTATGAACTGTGCAGAATAAGTGAGTCTTGCCACGACCATTGGAATTGGACCACTGAATTGTTATTGATTATTAACGACTTGGTCAAATCTGTTGGTTCTGTTCTCATTTGCAGTGCTACCCCCCCTTCAAACATCGGCTTTACAGGGAGCCGTAGAACAGCTGACGTGTGTGTGTGTGCGTGCGTGCGTGTGTGTGTGGTGAGCTAATCTTATTCGGCGCAGGAAACACATTTCAGGGCCTTGAACCAAACAAGTGGACAGGAAGCGGGGCTCCAATCTAAAGGGCTGAAGGGAAGGAGAACGAGCCGGCTGAAACAGCAACAAACAGCAGCCGAGAGGAGGTTCCCTGATGAAAGGATCCCATTGGTTGGATCTTTGATCTGTTTGTATGTCATGGATTCATAAAGTGGATTGAACAACAACAAAAGGAACTAAGTCAAAGGAGCATGGAGCCCCGGTTGGGTGTTTCCATCAGTGCTGGTAGAAGGGAGGTGGCCTATTGAAGACATGTGGACAGACAGCTGGGCTTGTTCATTCATTGGCTCTCACCCTTTCACTGATGTAGGTGAAAACCAACCAAACACTGCAAGTCATAAACCACTGAACACTTCAGATCTCCTAAAGACAACTGTTCACAGGATTCACAGGATATGCTTCCTGTTGCCCAGGAAATATGATAATAGGACAACAGGCAAAAGCTAAGGCTGATAAAAAACTAAATATAGGTATCACTAGAAAAATACTTTACAAGATCAGCTGTGGCGGCTGCAGGTCGGCACGCGGCCTCAGGACGACGTCTGAAGAGCTAAATGACTAAGAGATCAGTTTCCCTACAAAGGAAAGACACACACTTTCTTCCCTGGGTAGAGAGGAGGCTGCAGAGGAGATGATGAGAGAGGAGGCTGCAGAGGAGATGAGTAGAGAGGTGGCTGCATAGGAGACGAGGAGACTGCAGAGGAGATGAGTAGAGAAGAGACTACAGAGGAGACAGGAGGCTGCAGAGGAGACGAGTAGAGAGGACAATGCAGAGGAGACTAGTAGAGAGGAGGATGCAGAGGAGACGAGTAGAGAGGAGGATGCCAAGGAGACGAGGAGACGGGAGTATGCAGAGGAGACAAGGAGAGAAGAGACTACAGAGGAGACGAGGAGATAGGAGGCTGCAGAGGAGACGAGTAGAGAGGAGGATGCTGAGGAGGCTGCAGAGGAGACGCGGAGAGAAGAGACTGCAGAGGAGACAGGAGGCTAAAGAGGGGACAAGGAGGCTAAAGAGGGAACAAGGAGGCTAAAGAGGAGACGAGGAGAGAGCAGTATGCAGAGGAGACGAGAAGAGAAGAGACTGCAGAGGAGACGAGGAGATAGGAGGCTGCAGAGGAGACAAGGAGAGAACAGACTGCAGAGGAGACGAGTAGAGAGGAGGCGTAGGATTTGAGTGTGTAGGATTTGAATGCTAAATGAATCACAATGTAATGTTATTTTTGTTGTTGTTTTTCATAAATAGTTGCAAAGGATTGCAAGAATAAAACCTGACCTTTAATGACCATATAAAATACCTGTGCAATACCTCCTTTTATCATCTCAAAAACAATCTCCAAACTCCGGCCACTTTAACCCTGTCAGATGCAGAGAAACCCTGGACTCTTTAAGACCGGCCTTTTGCTTACGGGACAGTCTCCCAGACCACGTGAGGGGAACCCAGACCCTGGCTCTGTAGCACTCTGAGATTCTTTTTGAATAAAATGCATTATTATTATTATTAAAAGTCCTTTAGACAGAGAGGATGATGGAAGGAGCGTGAAACAGGATGGGGGCTAAGACATCTGCTGGGGAGGAATTCATTCCCTAAATCACTATCTTTAAGGCTTAAATCAGAGACCGAGACGGATGGGGGGACACGCCTGGACATGATGGCTGCAGACAGAGAGGAGGTCAGAGAAGAAGGAAGCCGAGAGGACGGACTGAACCAGGTCCAATGGAATAGAATGAGATAAAGAGGCGGGCTGTTTGACACCATCATGCTTGTTTATCATGGCGGCCAATGGACAACCTGTAAAAGAAAGGGAGGACTGCTTAGGGATGGGGGGAGGAATGCAGAACTGGAGATATGAACATGGAGATAATCCATGGGGGAAGAACACCATGATGAACAGCGTCCACTGCATGATGCGTGATGAGGCCTGTCACAGCTGACTGCTTAGCTCAAACACAGGACCTTCTTCCTTTCTGTTTGTTGTTCTGGGTAAAGTCTGAATAGACTTTACCCCCCGTGTGTTTCTCTGAGAACAGAGGAAGAGAGTCGAGGAAAAGGCCCCCCAGGTCATTTGCTTGTGGGAAACAAGTAATCTAAGTAAAGCGTTAGATAGAGCAAAACAATTATTTCAATGTGAACGGCCGTTACCTGGTGTTTACAGCGGAAACCCTGACGACAGCAGGGAGGTTCGCGTGTGCTTGGAGGAAGTTGTTGCATCTTGTCCTCAAGCTACGGATTCAGAGGGCACATTGCATCTCACTGAGCACTCAAACTGGCCCAAATATATGCAGCATACAGTATATTCATTGGAATATATTTTAAAAATTGGAGGTTGTATTTCCCCATGTATTGACAGCAGCAGATGAATGGAGTGAAGACCCATCTCTAATCTAGTCTAGTATTGCGTTATGATCTTAATGGTGCCGAGCTGGACAGAATTGTTTATAACATTCAACAAATGATCTTAAGATGATCCACAGATTGTGGAGATTTGACAGTTTGACAGTTATCTACTGATATGAACCAGCTAGCCCTGTTGTGTACCACTTGTACCTGGAGAGGCGATAGTGAGTCACTGTTGCCTCCATTCTGTCCTCAGTCCAACCTGAGAGGACAGAGCGAGAGCTGCCCCGTCACGCTGAAGGTTCAAGAGGATTCAAAAGTTTGGATTCAATTCAAAGTGGCAGAAAGCAGGAAAACAAGGCGTATTCTCATTGTGTCCCGCTGGATCAGAGATCTTTCTGTTGCTGCCGTTCACTAATTCTCTCATGAGAGGTAAAGGAGGTGAGGGGAAACCCACCAGGCACCTTGAAACAGATGTCTCCTGTTTGTAAACCGAGAGGTTGAATCTGAACGGGACAAGATTCTCTGGTACACATCCAGATGCCTCATCAGACTTCAGTGGGATTGGAACGAGGCAGATCACATCCATTCATGTTGGAAAAGCACACATGATTTGAATGGAAGTCAAGGCATTAAATAGTTCACGAGCTGTACAACAACAGGCCTTTGGGGGAATAATTTGGGGTTCAGTGTCTTGTCCAAAGAAATGTGGACAGGAGGAGCTGGGGATGGAACCACCAACCCTATGATTAGATTACAGATTACATGTCATTTAGCTGACGCTTTTATCCAAAGCGATTTACAATCATACACTGTAGACACAGCTACAGGGAACAATGCAGGGTTAAGTGTCTTGCTCAAGGACACATCGACTAGGGCGGGGATTGAACCACCAACCCCCTGATTGAAAGACGAACCCGCTAACCACTGACCCATAGTTGCCACACGCGATTAGTCAAAGGACAAGTTAAATATGTATTCATTCAAATCAGCCTTTTTTACGCTTCGTGACGTAAGTCCTTAGTCACAAACTAACAAGTGTTGTAGTTTAGTTGACAACATTGTCTACTGTGTTCACTGCTGGTTTGACAAATTACATTGATCATCCTCTGACCTCTGACCTCCCAGCTTCCCCCATCACTGCCACCTACAAGCTGTCCAATAAAACACAAATACCAAGGATTTGGGAGGATTTTGACCTCCAAATATAACGGCATTCATTGTGACATGTTTTCTGTCAAAGTGGCGCTGAGACACAGAAAAGTGGACTTTGTTATCAGAGGAAGCAAGAGCCAAAGGCTGAGTGGAGGCGGACTATAGATAGCTTGTTCAAAAAGTCAGAGCGGCTTCTAACACAAACACACACAACGCATAGTGTGTGTGTGTGTGTGATGAAGCTCAATACAACAGGAAACCATATCAATAGGTATGGCTGCTAGGCTCATCTGCTAACCTTGACTTGTTTTCCTACAGAAGTTCCCTGTCATCATTTGTCAAACAGACCTTTGTGTGCACACACACACACACACACACACACACAACCACACACACACAACCACACACACACACACACACACACACAATCTCAGTATGAATAGTGTAAACATTTGATAATTACCACAAGGGTCCTGTTCGCACTGGCATAAACATGCGTCTTGAGTGATCCGATGATCGGCTCTAATCCGTCCATTCACACCGGGTGCTAGAACTCCACTGCTAAAGGAATGAGGCCATATGCTGCTCAGACCACCTCTGAATGTGATCTGAGTGGTCAGACCTCAATGTGTCTTGGCTGCCTTCACAGCTGTACTTCGAGCTGTCCACTTCAGATCACCCCAGATGCATGTTGATTCCATGTGAACAGGGACTGAGATGAGCTTCTAGCATCCTCTGTAGTGCGTATTCAACCCTGTCTCCTCCAAAATAATCTATATATTACCAAACTTTTTTCACGATTACGTCAGAAAGGCAAAATTGACTCAATGCCTGGATTATATTCAGATGCAACAATCAACGTTTAAATAATATATCTATACGGTGCACAGTACAAACTGCAGGACTCTCACACCGGAGACCATGGTTCACATCCCGTTAGTGGTGGTGGTTAGGTTTTGGCAAGATTGTGGTATCCCTTAAATGTTCATACACACTGTATTAAAACAGGACCATGGTCTTTTCCTAACCTTTAACTGAGGGCCTCAACCATAAAACTATGTTTTCAAATGCTGGAGTCACTACGAACATGTAGTGTATTGCAAGACCAAATATATTAGCCAAAAACAAATTTAAATATGTTGTCAGTCAACATTGTATCCAGTATCAACATTTGGCCACATCCATTGATTCAGAATATTTCCTCATTACGTTCTAAGAAGACATAATCCAGTGACCATTATGTTTTCTGTTTTTACAGTATTAGTTGTATATACCCATGGTTCCTAGGAGACAAGGTTATGCATTTACATTGGTGTAGGTAATATTTTCAGCAATGCCTGCTGGATTGTTTAATGACTTAACGACTTAAGAAAGATACAGCACACTGATTGCTGCCGACAAGAGTTGCCCACAATGAACAGACTAAAGTGAACCATGAACAGTACTGATTTCACTCTAATCTGGTTAATATGATGGCAGCTTGTATGAATGTAATCAGTGTTTCAATGCATGTTGTGGTCTTTGTCTGTGGTTGTACAAATGGAACAGATGTTGCATGTTGCAAGGTTTACAACCAAATACAGACTAAACAACAAAGATGTTGTGTCTTTGTTGTTTACACAGATGACTGTTGATTGCCCCTGATCCTATTTCACTGTGTTGATATTTAGCCACCACTGAAGCAAATATTCATGGTTATAAATGATAGCGTAATTTAAGCACTTACCTTTTTGTTTGTTCTTCTCCTCTTTCCATGTGGGCATAGTCTCAGTTGAACACCCAAGTTCAGATGACAACCCACCAATGCTTTGGACTGTAGGGGACTGGGTCACAGCTGGCGGGGTGGTATCAGTAACAGCATGCTGGGAGAAGGAAGCAATCCTCTGTAAGATTGAGCCGACACTATCTCTAGCATCACCTGGGCCATCCTCCACAGACCAAATGCCTCTGGGGCTGGAGGGGTTGGAAGGGTTAGGCCGGTTGGGGACCACTTGAACAACTTGGGGCCCTGAGAAAATCTTCTGCTTGGGGCAACGAGCAGGAGAAAGGGGCACTGTGGAGCAAATTATCTCTGGGACAGGGATGGAGCCCTGCAAAAGAGTTACAGAACGTGGGGAGAAAGGCAAAAAAGGATGGTGGAGGGAGGGGGGAGGGGTGTCAGAGGCACCGTCCAGGCTACTTAGAGAGGCTGAAGGGCTGGCCGAGGTGGATGTTGAACTGGTGGGGTGTTGGAGGCCTCCTGTGCTCCTTGGTGGAGGCTTGGGAGGGTTGGGGTTTATGAATCCTCTTTGAGTCTTGGTGGGAGAAGTGGTTGAGGGGCTGCTCACCAAGCTGTCCAGATCCAAGGGAAACTTGTTGAGACGTGAAATCTCTTTGGCCTTGTGCTGGGGAGCCTTGAGGACCTGGGTACCTAAGGGTTGGTAGTAGTTTTGGGGGCCACAGTAGCCCTCCACCCCAAAGGAACTGGCATTATGAAGACGACTACTCCAGTTTGCATTAGCATTGGCATACCTTAACCCTGGAGACATCCTGCCTCCACCTCCGCCTCTTTGCATACTGACCATTCCTCCACCTCTATCACAACTTTGGAGGTCTAGGCTGGACATGGAGCCATGGTTCCCCCCCTGATGCTCTGGTACACCCAGCTTCATCCCTGGCCCCTGGTCCATCTCAGAGTGGAACACACTCCCATGGGAGGAAAACTTCTTCATGTTAGGGTTGTTTCCCAAGTTGGTACCTCCCTCTCGGTGCAGTTGTGGGAGATGGGGCTGGGTTCGGTGGTACTCTCCCTGAGTTGGAGAGCTGAGATATGACCCCAGCTTAGTAAGAGGCAGCGCACTCCCACCTCCCCCAGAGTACTCCAGGCTGGACGTAGAGCTGTGAAGGCTGTCGTTGTCACTGCCTGGCCCAGACAAAATGGAGTAACCGTTGGGGTTTAACCTGCTTTGGAAGGATGCAGCTCTGGTCACGGTGGAGCCGTTGTTGTGGATGGATGACTTGTTCATGGTTCCTCGATTGAAGGACCGGCTGCTGACTACACCACGGGACTTGAGCACTGGGCTGGGAATGGTACTGAGGCTGATGCGGGAGTGATGGGCTGTCGAGCCAAGGCTGTTGTTGTTGTTGTTGTTGAAGGCTAATGAAGGGGACTGGCAACCTCCTCCCAGCTCCTCACTGGCTTTGTTGTGGTGGAGGAAGAAATGGGAAGAAGAGGGAGAAACAGGGGTGGAGATGGGTGAAGCTGAGGAGAAAGATGGTACGTCATCCTCTTCAATGTCGAAGGATCTCTTCAGAGCTGCAGGTGGGAAGAAAAAATATACGAGTTGTTAATAGAATGTCCAACTAATATCTAATCAGTGAGTCTTGACATACATATTAGAGTCAGTGTGGACTCACACTGTCCATTTGTTGAAATAGAAGGGTATATGTTAGGGATGTTTATAACAACTAATTTCCTTGACGTTTAAATGGAAGTAAGAAAGCAAGAAAACAGTAAATGAAAAAGAAGTAAAAACGGACCACAATTTGCCTTAGGAACCTGGTGTGTGTTGTAATATTTTATTCAATTCAATTCAATTCAGTATATTTTATATTGCCCAATATCATAAATTATGAATTTGCCTCAGAGGGCTTTACAATCTGTACACATACGACATCCCTGTCCCAGGACCTCACATCGGATCAGGAAAAGCTCCCAAGAAATAGAAAAAACCCTTTCATGGGGAAAAAAGGGAAGAAACCTTCAGGAGAGCAACAGAGGAGGATCCCTCTCCCAGGATGGACAGAATATATCTCATGTGTACAGTTTGAACACCAGCAGGGACTGTGGTCTATGAAAAATCATGGTTTGGCATCACTTATATCATGAATATCTTAGCATGTAAGTTTGATTCATTGAGCCACATGGCTCTGGTCCGCTTCATTGATTCATAGCATGTGAGATCGCCAATTCTGGTCTCTAGCTTACGTGCTAGCTAGTGTGAATGTGCTGCTGGCTAATCCAGGAGAGAACCAGACTGACCAGAAACCAGCCGCTATTTCGGAAAAAGGCAGTAGTGGGAGGTGGGGGCTGGGAGAACATGACAGGATGGAAGCTCGTCAGAGGCCGCTGATGATGCGAACTACTCCTGCAGTGGCGGCTCTCCCCAGAGTAACAGCTGAGACAGCATAAGTCAATGTTTCATTCAAATGTGTACATTTAGCAAGGGTGACAACGTTGAATCCACTAGTTGAATAACCGTGCACATGCTTAGTACATATCATGTAAGGATATGATGGACATAAAAAACATTTTTTTGACCATATGCTTAAGTTGACAGGACCAGGCCCAGACTGTCTCCCTGTCTCCCTGAGGTCTGAAAGTCTGTGCTGATCAGCTGGCCGCCATTATCACATAGCTCTTCAACAGATTACTTGTACCCTTCCGACCACTCAAACCACTTGAACACTACTAAGAGTGAGAGTGCGGTGCCTGAGATACCCAGGTCCTGGAGGGAAAAAATAAGGATCTGGTGGTTCACTGTGTGAAAGGCAGCGGAAAGGTCTAGAAGGATAAGGACAGAGGAGAGAGAGGCTGCTCTAGCAGTGTGAAGCTGCTCAGAGACAGCAAGGAGGGCAGTCTTTGTTGAGTGGTCTGCCTTGAATCCAGACTGGTGGGGGTCTAGAAGGTTGTTGCTGTGGAGAAAGGAGGAGACTTGGTTAAAGATAGCTCGCTCTAGAGTTTTGGAAAAGAAGGGGAGGAGAGAGACAGGTCTGTAGTTATTGACTTCAGATGGGTCGAGAGTGGGTTTCTTCAGGAGACTTCAGAATGACCCACTCTACCACTCATCCCACAAGAGACACATCTGTTAAACTCCTGAAGAAGATGCAATGGCCCAAAGGGGACAAACACAGGTCTGCAACAGAGACACCATCAGGAAAAAGGCTCAGCAGAGGATGTACTTCCTGATGCAGCTCAGGAATGCTGTGTGTGTGTGTGTGTGTGTGTGTGTGTGTGTGTGTGTGTGTGTGTGTGTGTGTGTGTGTGTGTGTGTGTGTGTGTGTGTGTGCGCGCGTGTGTACACACGTATGCTCTAAAGTACGTGAACGTGTGTCTCTCCTTAGAAGATCATATAAAATCTCTCTCTCTCTTTTGGTTCCTAGCCAGCTGCCTGTGTATGGGCACAGTGTCCCCTTCCTTTGTTTAACACACACACACACACACACACACACGCACACGCACACGCACACACACAAAGGGTGGATTGAGGTTGGAGCTGGAGTCAGGGCATCCAGTGGGGTGTTTTGTTACAAAAACCAACCACTGCAACGTAACATACCATGAGGGTGAGTGGTTAACAGAAGGGGATATAATTATAGTTTGTAAGAGAAAGCTGAGATGTCATCAACTGCTGACTGTGAAAATTGCACTTCTTTGATACCAATTCATCACAGTTGGCAAAACTGAAGAATAATATATATTGTTTTTACATTTGGTGCCTCATTATAGTTGTAAATCAGGGCTAAAAAACCTCTGAAAGGAAACAATAAAACAACTTTTTGAGAGCACACTTGGTTATCCATCTGTAGAATCTTAATAGTATTAACAAACTGTTTGATCTAAATTTAGTGATACCACTGTGTTACAAGATCTCAGCAATTTACTTGATGAGTGCAATATTATCAAAACTTAGGCTGCTTTCTCACCTATAGACCAGAGAAAAACCTGATGCATTGTTGCATTTTAGTTCTGGTCCGGTTCCTGTTCACACTGGCTTTTAACGTACCAATAGGAGTCCACATTACCGGTAACTGTCACTGATTGGACAGTTTTGCTGAAGTTCATGAAGTACTTGAACTGACAAAGTTCACAGAGTGGGATACGAGAACAGCAGTTTTAACAGCTTTTAAACAGTTACATCAGAGAAATAAAACACAGTGACGAGCATTTGTGTTGATTTGCATAAATAGTTTACATTCATTACCATGAGCACATCAATTATAAGATAACTTCTTCACAAGCTGCGAAGAGCTCTCTGTGTAGGTCAACTGCATACCCTTTACACCATAACCCACGACTAACACACAGCATACACCATTTGTAACATTACAAATTGTACATTACAAATGTACACCACCAATGGTACGCTGGGTAACGTTACATCTGCTAGCTATTAGCTTAACAGTCTGTTAACAGCTGGGAGAGGCTCCGTCACTACTGCGCATTCCTGAACAGAAGAAAGAGAAACCGGAGATGCAGAAGAACTCTGAAGAGCCCAGGACAGGAGCTGTCTGCTGTCTGGACGTTTTGGGGTTTAAAAAAATCCAACGTAGCCACCAGTGGTGCTAACACTAGCAACTTACTCTGTCCCCTCAGCACAAAACATGTTGTGGGACATTATAAAGGTAATAACAATCTACCTATGAAGGTCCCGCTACAGTCGGGGGTGGATGAATGATCAAAACTCTGGATTTGAGGGATATAGTCTTTCCCAACATTATACCAACAACACCGAAGCAAGCTGGAAGTGGAGCTACAGTCCTTTCTACAACAGCAGATCTGTGGTCAGTTAGTGTTTACTCAACGGTCTTACACTATTCGTTTTTAAAAGAGAAGCAATAAAGTTTTAAATAAGTAAACTTTCTTTACCTATTATTTGACATTCTGCCAACCGTTCATGCGTTCTGATCAGTGGCGGCTGGCCAATAGAGGGCCAAGGGGCCTGGCCCCACCTTGAGCCAAAATTTTTTTTAAAAAGTATACAAAAATTATAATAATGATAATAATTAATTATACAAATTGTCAATATTTGTGTTTTGGAAATATGGAATATACCCAGTAATATTTGTAAAATAGGATATCTGCGCAAAATATATGCTTTTCCTGCACTTCCTGCAGGTCCTCTCCACCTGTCTGCATGTCTCAGCTGCGCTGGGGCCAAATCGATTTTGCCCAAAAGAGGCGGGTCTAAGAAGTAGTTTAGCCTATTACTGATTAAAGATATAAATGAGTGACATACAATTTAGCCAATCAGCATCCTAAAGTCGTTTGGCCCAAAGTTGCGTGTTCTCGTCAGGTACTTTTTTAACGACATGACAACGACCAGCGCGAGCACGAGCACTTCCAAGAAGACCCGACCCGGTAAAATCTCTCCTACAAGACCCGTTTGAGAGAAGAACTTTGGGAGAGAATCTACATGTAAAACAACTGGGCCCGGATGAATCAGACTTAAGAAGACAACAGACTGAATGAAAGGGAAGCAGCACAGGAAGCTTCTGTAGGGACCGGTAGACCCAGAAGGTTTGGTTAGCTTGATGCTGTTGTGCTAATGTATTTTACTTTATAAATCAACGGGGACAGATCCAGCATGGACAGTTACTGGAGTAAGGGACATGAAGCACTTGTTGGAAGGATTAAGAAAACATGAGAACACCAGGACACACATGGATAACTCCTCAAGCAGCCATATTGGGCAAAGTGAACGTCACTACCAGCTGGATGACGGACACAGGATTGAGGTGAAGAAACACAATGAGGAGCTGGATAAAAACGGGCACACTTTAACCCTAACGTTCATAGGGGCATCTTAATATATAAACATCTTCTATTAGATTTTATATATATATGTATATATATATATATGTAATTTATATTATACAATATTTATATTTTATTATAATATATTTATGATATTTATATTATATGGAATTTATATATCATATTATACTGAATAGTATTATATAATATATATTAAAATACTGAATTGTATGAATAAGATTTTTTTATTATGTCAGTGTTGTTAAAAATAAATAAATGTTAAATATTTAACTGCAAAGTAGAAAAGCGTGTTGCATTGAATCATACTGGGATGTTTGCTGAAATTTATTGAGTGGCCCTACCAAAAAAAAATTCCACCAGCCGCAACTGGTTCTGATTCCTTCATATGTTAAATAATGGTGTGGGGCCCAGACAACCCCACAGCGGAGGAGGCCAACATAGTGCCTGTTAGCGCCTGGCTCGTTCTAAGAACCACGAGTCACCGGTAGAGTTGTTCCGTCAAAGCGTTTTTTAAAGTCTTTGCAGTGGGAGCTCCTCATTTTGACACTATACTACAAACACCAGCAGCGGGACGAGCTGAGCGTCTACTCTGCGCTGAGCGCAGCACGTTTGCTGTTTTTTTCTGGCCGTCAAATCACAGTGGAGAATGGGTGGTACCACATAAAAGTAGTCCACACTTTGAATCGGGCTCAGTCCAACTTCAGGCCTGCTCGCTGAAATGTTTCCTCGCCGACTAAATCTCATGAACCCACATGGACCAGAGATTATGTCCTCCTTCAGCCTTCCCTTTCAGCAAGTCCTCTACCTTGTGCCTAGATTTTCATTTCTAAGGATATTCCGTAGCTCTTCTCTGAAAAAGTGCGGCACCTCTCAAGCGCTTCCAGCTGGGAGTCAAACACAACGTTGTGCAAAAAACGTGACAAATATGACAACTATAGTGTAAGAGATTCATTGTTGAGATGAAAAGAGAAATCACTTTTAACATTATTGATACTCATTGTGAAAAATCCTTGAGAGTAATCAATGAACATAGACAGACAGTCTCCTCCTACATGTAGATTATTAAATGCAAAATATTATTTAGGTGTAACTCTAATGAATTATTCGGAAGATTACATCAAAAAAGTAGCCTAACATATTACTCTACCCTTCAGGTAGCTCGCTCTCAAAACGCATGGTGACCCCTGGTCCATACTAATCAAAGCCTTCAGTTTATACATGATGACAAAATGTGGTTTTATTCTATGTACTCCCAACAGTAAAATATGGCAATTTATATCGTGAAAGCCAAGTCATGCAAACGAAAAAAATACAAATAGACAAAGAAACTACAGAGAAGGTGAGCAGCACTTCTCCACACAAGGCAGGGCCTTCCCTCTTGTGAAGATGAGGAGCGAGTGAGAGTGAGCATTCATGCTGCTCAGCTTGGAGAGCAACGCTGTAATTACAGGACTCCTCTCATGTCATTAAGACTTAAACACGGTCGCTCGTTGTTGTATGACCAGACCAATGACCTCTCAGTCAGACACACACACACACACACACACACAGACACAGAGCTATTTGCTGTGGCAAGACGTTTTTCACATGTTAACATTTCTTCTATATTTCGGCTGCATTGTGACCCGTTATTTGTCCCTTTTGTTAATACTTTGTTAATACTTTGTTTCTTTGAGATTTATCCAAAATTCACCAAAAGTTAGCTTGAGATAATGTCTCATTTGCATATTAAAAAATGACCTTTCAGAAGAAAAAAATTGTTGGCTAGTTCACATGTTTTTGACCCTATTCACGTGTAATTTTACAAAACATATCTATCTTAAACCGAACATTTCATAACTATCTAGATCATATCCTATCTACATAAGGGTTTTACAGAGGGGATTGTTTATATTTCATTCATAGCCTGATTTACACATTGTATTCCTAAAAGCATGGCAATTTGTTTTTATGGACAGTATTTTCTGATTTCATGTGTGATAGAAATAACTATCAAAGATTCCCTCAGTACACACCGTTGACTTTAATATGTCAACAAAATTAATTTTGAATTTTTAACCTGGCTTTGGAGATCAGACCGAACTGCACAGCGATACCAAGGCTCACAGGGAACCAGTCCAAACACAGAAGGTGTCCTTATTCTGCGGCCATTACCCTGAACAAAGGACATTGCCTTGATACGGTAAAGACAAACAACTTATTTCTTGCTACTTTAATTGAAAATAGCCTTATTTCACATACCTCAATTGTCTCAGGTCCTACCGGAGCAGTTAATGGCTTACAGCCTGTGAAGGCTCCAGGCAGGCTGGGGAGGGGTGTGTGTTGGGGGTAGGGTTGTGTGGACTCGGCTGGGTTTGCTGAGGCTACAAGTGTGAACCTGCCCTCCATACAAAAGATAAGGAGCCCTGGTATCAGGGTAATTGCTGGCAACCTGTCAAACAGTGGGGAAATAATTACGGTGGCAGTGGTGCACTCAGTCTCTGCTCTGTTCCACCTGTGTGTGTGTGTGTGTGTGTGTGTGTGTGTGTGTGTGTGTGTGTGTGTGTGTGTGTGTGTGTGCAGTCTACATTTGGCCCCACTCCCTCTGGTCTCACTAATCCTCTCCTCTTACACAATCTGATAAAGAGAGATGCTCAAACTCTCTCTCACACCGTGCTGAATAACTCTCAGCTATGTCAGGGTTTCTGGGAGAGTGTGTTTTGCTGATGTGTAATCAGTTCACTGGGAAAGGTAGGTGTGTGTGCGTGCGTGTGCGTGCGTGTGTGTGCGTGTGTTATGAGAGCTTGCTTCCTGTAGAAGCTGACTTGCATGTCATGCTCATGCTTTGTGCTTCTCTACTTTCATTATGCTTCTTTTGTGATTAGCCGTGTTTATTATCAATGTATTAAAGAAACAAAGGCTCTATTCTCTAGATCTGTGAACGTTGTGTTTTAGTTACTTCACATGCACTAAGACAGTCATGGTCATATCATCAGTGTATGTTGATTCAAAGGCTCCCACTACAGAGAGGAAGTGCTGCTCACATTCAGTACCATTTGTTCAACCTCTTCTGCCTGGTTGCATTTTCTTTCCTCAGCAACTACAATCCAGCTCACTCACAGAGTTTCCTGGGTTTCGATTAAACAGGTTATTTTCTTTGTGCAGAAGAGATGATGAGGTGAAACATTATTTTCAAAAACTGAACCAGACAGGCAAAGTGACCACCTCATGGTGCCTCTACGTTCCTGTGGCCTTCATGTGACACGTGTGCAAGGGGCTCATGCGTCTTCTTGCTCGGAAGTCTGTAAACACTGGCAAGTGAAGGGCTGCAGTTGTAGGAGCTTTTGGCAAAAGGCCAGAACCCCAGAAGAAAGAAAACATGGAACTGGCCTCCAGTTCAGCTTGTCAGAATCACACAGCGTCCAGGAGGAAATCAATGCTGTGTGTGTGTGTGTGTGTGTGTGTGTGTGTGTGTGTGTGTGTGTGTGTGTGTGTGTGTGTGTGTGTGTGTGTGTGTGTGTGTGTGTTTGTGTGTTAATGTACGTCCTGGCCAAATATACTTACTACATTAGAAAATACTCTTCTACTGATTCCACTTACAAGCATTGGAGGTCAAATATAAATATTCCTGTGCAGTTTATGTCAACGCTTGAAGTCTGAACCTTTCCACAGTCTCCCACAGTCCTCCTCAGTTGTGTTCTATAAACAAATGGCTATCCATAAAGAAACGTTTATTTTGTATAGCCCAACAAAAAAAAAACTTCAGGAGAGCAACAGAGGAGGATCCCTCTCCCCGGATGGACAGAAGCAATAGATGTCATGTGTACAGATGAACAGCGTTACAGAGATACAACACATTCAATGAATATGACTGAAATGTATGAATAAGTAGTAGTAGGCATGGACCACGATCCAGATTTCCACAATCCATGTAAACAGGAGGAGGCAGAGAGCATCAGCATGGCCATGGCCATGGCAGGAGGCGGGGCCAATGAGGCATAAGGCCAGGCCCTTGAGGCAGGAGGCACAAAGGAGGAGGCAGGGTCAATGAGCAAGGAGGCCAGGCCAGGAGCAGGATGCAGAATTATAGCTATCCATAATTAAATGTCTATCTATAAACAAACGGCCAGCCATAAACCAACGGCTATCTATAAACCAACGGCTATCTATAAACCAATGGCTATCTATAAACCAATAGCTATCTATAAACCAATGGCTATCCATAAACCAATAGCTCTCCATAAACCAATGGCTATTTATAAACCAATGGCTATCCATAAACCAATGGATATTTATAAACCAATGGCTATACATAAACCAATGGCTATTTATAAACCAATTGCTATCTAAAAACCAATGGCTATCTAAAAACCAATGGCTATCTATACACAATAGAAAGTTACAAATACAAAATAAAGCAGAACAGACAAACTAAAATAGGGGAAACAAGGGGAAACTGCATAAAAGGACGACATCACTTAAAAGCATCCATCCATCCATCCATTTTCAATACCGCTTATCCTCATTAGGGTCGCGGGGGCGCTGGAGCCTATCCCAGCTGACATAGGGCGAAGGCAGGGGACACCCTGGACAGGCCGCCAGTCCATCGAGGGCACATGTAGGGACATACAACCATTCACTCTCACATTCACATCTATGGGCAATTTAGAGATCAATTAACCTGCAGCATGTCTTTGGACTGTGGGAGGAAGCCGGAGAGCCCAGAGGTGTAGTGGCTAGCACTGTCGCCTCACAGCAAGAGGGCCGCGGGTTCAATTCCCGGTCGGAGCGGTCCTTCTGTGTGGAGTTTGCATGTTCTCACTTAAAAGCAGTTCTATAAAAATGGGTTTTAAGAAGTGATTTAAAAGAAGCTACTGATTCTGCTTGCCTTATCCCCTCAGGTAGGTCGTTCCAAAGTCGAGAGGCTCTGATGGCAAAAGCACGGTCACCCTTTGGATTTAAGCCTTGACTTTGGAACGGCCAGAAGGACCCCACCAGAGGATCTAAGGTTGCGAGCTGGCTCATATGGGGCTAACATTTCAATGATGTAGCTTGGGGCCAGACGCTTTAAAAGTGATCAGCAAAATCTTAAAATCAATTCTAAAACTAACAGGGAGCCAGTGGAGAAAGGCCAGGACTGGAGTAATGTGATGCCGTCTGTTGGAACCAGTCAGAAGCCGAGCTGCTGCATTCTGGACTAGTTGGAGGCGGGAAATGGATTTTTGATTTATGCCGGAAAGGAGGGAGTTGCAGTAGTCGAGAGAAAATGAGTGCATGAATGACTTTTTCCAGATCTGAGCATGACAATATGGGTTTGATTTTTGAAATTATTCTTAATTGAAAGAAGCAGGACTGGACAATATTTTTGATTCAAAATTTAATTGAGAGTCAAACATCACACCCAAATTTCTGGCAACAGGTTTTAAATAAGCAGCCAGGGGAGCAAGTTGACTCTTGATGAGACTGGTGTTATTGTTTGGGGAACTGAATAATATGACTTCTGATTTGGAGTTATTGAGCTGAAGAAAATGTTGAGCCATCCAGCAGTTAACGTCAGAGAGACAATCTAAGACAGCAGCCAGGCTCTCTGGGTCACCAGGTCTCAGCGGAAGGTATATCTGTGCGTCGTCTGCATAGCAATGAAAAGATATGTTGTGTCGTTGGAGGATTTGGCCGAGTGGAAGCACATGTAGATAGAAAATAAAAGTGGACCTAAGATTGAACCTTGTGGTACACCACAGGTAATGTGTGTCGTGGAAGACGAGTGATTACCTATGGTGATTGAGTACGATCTTTCTAAAAGGTAAGAATAAAACCAGCCAAGTGCAGTGTCCTTGATACCAACCCAGGTTTTGAGGCGATCGATTAAAATGGCGTGATCTACAGTATCAAAAGCTGCACTAAGGTCTAAAAGAATTAAAACGGCGCTCTCGCTTCTGTCGGCTGCTAAAAGGAGGTCATTAGTTCAATTCAATTCAGTTTATTTTGTATAGCCCAATATTACAAATTACAAATTTGCGTCAGAGGGCTTTACAATCTGTACACATAAGACATCCCTGTCCCAGGACCTCACATCGGATCAGGAAAAACTCCCCCAAAATAACCTTTCAAAGGGAAAAAAGGGAAGAAACCTTCAGGAGAGCAACAGAGGAGGATCCCTCTCCCCAGATGGACAGATGCAATAGATGTCATGTGTACAGAATGAACAGCATTACAAAGTTACATAAACACATTACATGAATATGACAATGTATGAATGGAACTCCAATCCATGAAACAGAAGGAGGTAGAGAGGAGGGGCAGCGCGGTGCATCAGCAGGGGCCATGGCAGGAGGCCGGCTCACCAGGCATCAATGGACCCTATGAGACGTGAAGTCACAAAGACTCTGGGGAGGAAGCAGAGTTAATAAGGTGCAATGGAGAGACGTAGGAGATAGGTGCTCAGTGTATCCTAAAACATCCCACAGCAGCCTATAAGCCTATAGCAGCATATCAAGGGGCTCGACCAGGGCAAACCTGATTCAGCCCTAACTATAAGCACTATTAAAGAGGAAAGTCTTAAGTCTGTTCTTAAATGAGGTGACTGTGTCTGCCTCCCGGACTGAAAGTGGAAGCTGGTTCCATAAAAGACACGCATGATAACTGAAGGCTCTTGCTCCCATCCTACTTTTTAGGACTCTAGGAACCACAAGTAGCCCCGCATTTAGTGAGCGCAGCTCTCTAGTGGGGCAATATGTTACTACAAGCTCCTTAAGATATAATGGTGCATCACCAATCAAGGCTTTGTAGGTGAGGAGAAGAATTTTAAATGTGATTCTTGATTTTACAGGGATGCAGTGCCGAGCAGCTGATACAGGAGTAATGTGATCGCAGCACTAAGGTCTAACAAGGCCAGTACAGAGATGAGTCCCCTTATCTGATGCAATTAGGAGGTCATTTGTAATTTTCACCAGTGCTGTCTCTGTGCTGTGGTGTTTTCTAAATCCTGACTGAAACTCCTCAAATAAACTATTCTGATGTAGAAAGTCGCACAACTGATTTGCGACTACTTTCTCAAGGATCTTAGAGAGGAAGGGAAGGTTAGAGATCGGTCTGTAGTTAGCCAACACCTCTGGATTAAGAGTGGGCTTTTTCAGGAGAGGTTTAATTATAGCTACTTTGAAGGAATGTGGTACATGGCCTGTTAGCAAAGACACATTAACAATATCCAGCAGAGAGGTGCCAATTAAAGGCAACACATCTTTAAGCAGCCTCGTTGGGATGGGGTCTAAGAGACAGGTAGACGGTTTAGAAGTAGAAACCGTTGAGGACAATTGGTCTAGGTTAATGGGAGAAAAGCTATCCAAATATACACCAGGGCATACAGCCGTTTCCAAGGTCACTCCTCTTGATGACAGATCGGCAGTGGTTGAGGGCAAGAGATCATCAATCTTGCCTCGAATAGTTAAAATCTTTTCATTGAAGAAGTTCATGAAGTCATTACTACTGAGGTCTATTGGAATACACTGCTCCACAGAGCTGTGACTCTCTGTCAGCCTGGCTACAGTGCTAAAGAGAACCCTGGGGTTGTTCTTATTTTTCTCTATTACTGATGAGTAATAGGCTGCTCTGGCATTACGGAGAGCCTTTTTTATGTTTTAAGGCTATCTCGCCAAACTAAGCGTGATTCTTCCAGATTGGTGGAACGCCATATGCTTTCGTGAAGTTTGCTTTAGTTCGCAGGTCTGAGGGTTATACCAGGGAGCAAACCTCCTTTGCCTCACTGTCCTTTTCTTCAGTGGGGCTATCGAGTCTAGTGTCATTCTCAGTGAGCCTGTAGCACTATCGACAATATGATCAATCTGGGAAGGACTAAAGTTAGCACAGGAGTCCTCTGTCACATTGAGACGTGGTATTGAATCAAATGCAGAGGGAATCGCTTCTTTAAATTTAGCTACAGCACTGTCAGTTAGACATCTGGTGTAGAAACTTTTGACTAACGGTGTACACTCTGGGAGTATGAACTCAAAAGTTATGAGGTAATGGTCTGACAGAAGAGGGTTCTGTGGGAAGACCTCCAAATGCTCAATGTCAATGCCATATGCAAGAACAAGGTCGAGGGTGTGGCCAAAGCAATGAGTGGGTTTCTGTACTCTCTGACAAAAGCCAATCGAGTCCAACAATGAGATAAATGCAGTACTAAGGCAATCATTATCAATATCCACATGAATATTAAAATCTCCTACAATAATAACCTTATCAGTTTTAAGGACTAAACTTGATAAAAACTCTGAAAATTCAGATATAAATTCTGAATATGGACCTGGTGGCCGGTACAGTATAACAAATAGAATTGGCTGTAATGTTTTCCAGGTTGGATGTGAAAGACTAAGAAAAAGGCTTTCAAATGAGTTGTAGTTTAATTTAGGTTTAGGATTCATTAATAGGCTTGTGTCAAAGATGGCTGCTACTCCACCTCCTCGGCCGGTGCCTCGAGGAATGTGAGTATTAATATGACTTGGAGGAGTTGATTCATTTAGGCTGACATATTCTTCATGACTCAGCCAGGTTTCAGTAAGACACAATAGATCAATATGATTGTCTGATATTAAATCATTTACTAATACAGCTTTATACATAATACATTTCATTTAGCTGACGCTTTTATCCAAAGCGACTTACAATCATGTTACATTCATACACTGTAGACACAGCTACAGGGAACAATTCAGGGTTAAGTGTCTTGCTCAAGGACACATCGACTAGGGCGGGGATTGAACCACAAACCCCCTGATTGAAAGACGGAACTGCTAACCACTGACCCACAGTCGCTTTAGATGACAGAGATCTAATATTTAGGAGTCCACATTTAATTATCCTGTTTTGTTGCACTGTTGCAGTAGTTTTGTTAACCTGTATGAGGTTATTTTGTATGACTCCTCTTCTGGTTACTTTTGATTTAATTAATTTAAGTGGCCGTGGGACAGACACAGTCTCTATAGAGTTACAGTTAAGGGTGGGTAACTGCTCGGATGGAAGTGCAGAGAAGGGTGGAAGACTACAACTCTGCTTCTGCTTCCTGATCTGAACTCTGGTTACCTTGAGGAGGGCAGTTTCTTTGCTCCTCAAGGTGCTCTAAAAGAAGACTGAAATTTCTCAAATATATTATTATGATTCATAAAAGCTAGGAGTTGTGTTGAAACCAATTTTTCTAAATCTTTTGATAAAAATGGAAGTTTTGAAATTGGCCTAAAATTGGAAACAACAGAAGGATCAAGCTTAGGTTTCTTTAAAAGAGGTTGTACGATTGCATGTTTAAAAATCAATGGGAAAGTACCATTTGCTAAGGAGCTATTTATAATTAATAAAATACTGGGCCCTAGAGTGCCAATGACCTCTTTGAGAAATTTAGTAGGAATAAAATCAAGGCTGCATGTGGCTGATTTCATGTGTCCTAATCAAGTTCTTACCTTGGTAACCTCTGCCCACCCAACCACCTGCCCCCTTGACCCCATCCCGTCTCACATTCTCCAGTCTATTGCTCCTTACCTTCTTCCCTTTCTCACCCATCTTATTAACACCTCCCTCTCAACCGGCTGTTTCCCTAACTCTCTGAAGGAGGCAAGAGTCAACCCTCTCCTGAAGAAACCCACTCTCGACCCATCTGAAGTCAATAACTACAGACCTGTCTCTCTCCTCCCCTTCCTTTCCAAAACTCTAGAGCGAGCTATCTTTAACCAAGTCTCCTCCTTTCTCCACAGTAACAACCTTCTAGACCCCCACCAGTCTGGATTCAAGGCAGGCCACTCAACAGAGACTGCCCTCCTTGCTGTCTCTGAGCAGCTTCACACTGCTAGAGCAGCCTCTCTCTCCTCTGTCCTTATCCTTCTAGACCTTTCCGCTGCCTTTGACACAGTGAACCACCAGATCCTCATGTCCTCCCTCCAGGACCTGGGTATCTCAGGCACCGCACTCTCACTCTTCTCATCCTCATCACCGACCGCTCTTACCGGGTAACCTGGAGAGGATCTGTGTCTGAGCCTTGTCCTCTGACTATTGGGGTCCCTCAGGGCTCAGTCCTTGGTCCTCTTCTCTTCTCTCTGTACACCAACTCTCTTGGCTCTGTCATTCGCTCGCATGGCTTCACCTACCACAGCTATGCTGACAACACCCAACTGATCCTCTCGTTTCCCCAATCCGAAACACAGGTAGCAGCACGAATCTCTGCCTGTCTGACCGACATCTCTCAGTGGATGTCCGCACACCACCTGAAAATTAACCCGGACAAGACTGAACTTCTCCTCCTTCCAGGAAAAGGCTCTCCCACCCACGACCTGACTATTAACTTCAACAACTCAGTGCTGGCTCCGACTCTGACTGCCAGGAACCTCGGTGTGACACTCGACAGTCAACTCTCCCTGACTGCCAACATTACCGCAATAACACGCTCCTGTAGGTACATGCTGTACAACATCAGGAGAATACAACCTCTTCTCACTCAGAAGGCGGCACAGGTTCTGGTCCAGGCTCTGGTCATCTCACGGCTAGACTATTGCAACTCCCTCCTGGCAGGTCTACCTGCTAATGCCATTCGACCTCTACAGCTCATCCAGAATGCAGCTACTCGACTGGTCTTCAACCTCCCGAAATTTACCCACACTACTCCGCGACCTTCACTGGTTACCGGTGGCCGCCCGCATCCGCTTCAAAACATTGGTAAACCGTACATCCCAGCTCGTTCACTTCGCTCGGCTTCTGTCAATCGGCTTGTAGCTCCTTCACTTCGAGCTAAACACTCAACAAAATCACGACTGTTTGCTGTGCTGGCTCCTCATTGGTGG
The DNA here is from genome assembly GCF_009769545.1 of Cyclopterus lumpus. Lineage (NCBI taxonomy): Eukaryota > Metazoa > Chordata > Actinopteri > Perciformes > Cyclopteridae > Cyclopterus > Cyclopterus lumpus. The sequence continues at coordinate 9,708,194 of NC_046973.1, forward strand.
AACGAGCTTCCCATTGACATCAGGACAGCAGAAAGTCTCTACATCTTCCGTCGCAAACTAAAAACACATCTTTTTCGACTATACCTTGAATAGGGAAGGTAGAGCCGTAGTAGCACTCTAGTAGCACTTAAATGTCCCTTACCGTTAGCACTTTGTAGTTTAGCACTTTAGTAGCACTTAAATGGCACTTACGGATAGTACTCTGTAGTTTAAGAAATTGAAGAAATTGTACTTTCTTGTTGTTCTGAGTCTGGACTCATGGTTTAATGCACTTATTGTAAGTCGCTTTGGATAAAAGCGTCAGCTCAATGACATGTAATGTAATGTGTGATATAAGTTGGGATAAAAAGGGCAATGATACAGGCTGAAAATGAAAAATAGTTTTGAATGTCCCTACTGGCATGTAAAACTTGGGTTGGGGGGGTAATTTGTTGTCTTATTTAATTTACCTTATTATTAAAATAATGTAAAAACTTCTCACACATCTCTTGTGAGGCATCAATAAAATGACAAGGGGATGGGTTTATGACCTTGTCTATGACCTTGAATAAGACTCTGGGGTTTGAATGATTGTTTAGAATTAAATTGGAGAAGAAAGAGGTTTTTGATTCTTTAACTGCCTTTTGATAGTTATTCATTGCCTCTTTCCAAATATTATAAAATATGTGGAGGGCAGTTTTTCCCCCATTTTCTTTCCTTTCTCCAACAGTCAAATGGCTATCTATAAACCAATAGCTATCTATAAACCAATGGCTATCCATATACCAATGGCTATTCATAAACAAACGTCTATCTATCAACAAACAGCAATCCATAAACAAATAGATATCCATAAACAAACAGCTATCTGTCAACAAACAGCTATCCAAAAACAAATAGATATCAATAAACCAATGGGTGAAATCATGATGACTATGTCCACTTTTATATGCTTGCAGCAGAGCAGCGTCACCAAGTGTTGGAAATGCCATCGCAGGCCACTAAAGAAATTCATATATTAAATGAACAGTATTAAATGATTTAAACAAAGGTTTTTCTCGACATATGGGGTAAGTCACACAGCATACTCATGTGTAAGGTGATGTTGTAGCAGTACTCCCTCCTCCTTTACAAAGCAAACCCCTCTGATGATTAACCACCTACAGGCCAGTGAGATGGGCTGATCTGTAAGCGCAAGGAGCACTGGAGGCTGTCCTGTGGACACACAGTGAGGGGATGCTGAGTCTGGGCATGTCCAAACCCCCCTTGCCTGCACATTCCACAGAGCTCTCTGACAGACGAGACGCCATGTGCATTGACATGTGTGAACACACACATGCAAACCCACAAAGAGTTATGATAAGTAAAATGCATATTCCAACCAACCGCAACCACAACACCGTGCAGACACTCTCACACACAAACACAACCACACACACACACACACACGAACAAACCCATTAACAACTTCCACTTACTAAAAGCACATCTGGAAGACACATTCCAAGCAGACACTTGCAATGTCTTACACTGAAAATCACACAGCGCCTGAGGACGTATAAACACACACACACACAGCAGGAGTTGGCTACCATAAGCACCTGTTGCCTGAAAAACATTAGAAGCTGGAGTCTATTAAAAGGGACAGTGCATCCCAAATTTTACTGACAGTACTTAATAAATTTTTAAGGGGAAAGAACAGTGCAGCGGGACAACCAGTATTCCGTTTTTTTTCTTTCTGGTAGTTTCATGGTATATTATATTGTTTTTTGCATGACTGGGCCTTTTACATAGATGTATGGTCGGTATTCTACAGTCTGGAGTACATTTATTTGTATTATCCGAACCGCTTATCTTATTTAGGGTTGCGGGGCACTGGAGCCGATCCCAGCTGACATTGGGACAAGGCAGGGTTGACCCTGGACAGGTCACCAGTCTATCGCAGGGCTTATATAGAAAGACAACCATTCACACCAAAGTTTATTGTGGAAAAGAGTAAAAAAGAAATTTAAAAAAAGAACTTAAAAATAAACGAGTTAGATATGCCACAAATGCAATTCAACGTTGCTTTTTTGGCATTAAAGTAAAAAGAGATTGTTTCATGGATTGTGGAAATCTGGATCGTGGTCCATGCCTACTACTAATTATTCATACATTTCTGTCATATTCATCGAATATGTAATACTCAATACTGTAATGCTGTTCATCTGTACTCATGACATCTATTGCTTCTGTCCATCCAGGGAGAGGGATCCTCCTCTGTTGCTCTCCTGAAGGTTTCTTCACTTTTTTGCCTGTGATTTTGGGCTATACAAAATAAACTGAATTGAATATAGTTGGACGAGCACTATAAACTGACCACAGGTCTGTTGTAGTAGAAAAGTGGGCGTCTGAACGTCGGCGTTGTTGGTATGTCGGGATAGCAGTTAGAAGTATTTTTATTGTAGTGGTATTATTGCCCCGGCAAGATAATTGTTCCCTTGAATCCAGTGTTTTAATCCCGGATCTTCTCGACCGTGTCCTTCACAGGTGGATTAGTTGCGTCTCTAATGTCCCTCCACCGCTGCTTTTCCTGTCATGCAGTGCCTCAGGCCAATGTTTGACCTTTGACTTTGCCGTTTCACTGACGGCCTCGAACCCAACGACTGTAATCACACTCTTCGTCTTCCAACATGTTTTGTGCTGAGGGGACGGACGGCGCTGATGTCAGCACAACTAGCAACAACAGTGGCTATGCCGGAACCATAACCATAACCATAACCAAAAGAACGTAGGAATGTGCAGTGGGGACAGAGCCTTTCCAAACTGTTAACTGACTGTTATGCAAATAGATGTCAGCTATAACACTACCCGGCATGCCGTTTGGCGGTGTCATTTCATAATTGAACACTCATTAGGTTGACAAATTGCTTACGTGTCACATGTGTGCCATGGTGTTTCCTACTTTTAAAGCTGTTGTGGGTTATTAATTAATTAATGCGCTTATATTATTGGCCATAAGGCTCTCCACAACCATTATCCAGGATGGCAGTATTTGAAAATGAATATCATAAGGGGAATTATAACCAGTATACCATATGAAACACTTACTTTACGCTTGGCGGATGTATTGCTGGAGAAACAAGGATGTGCATCGTCAAAGTTGGTGCCATCTGTTCATTATTGCTAGTTTTGCAAAGGTAAATTATAACTTCATAATGATGTGTAAGATCATGTAATCTCATAAAATATAGTGTTGGTGAGAAACTTGAATAAATCCAGTAGTTTGAAGACGTTTTCACAACAACATAAATAGATGAATTATGAGCTGTTTACACTAGCTCTACGCAGGTCAAATACATAATTACTTCTGTTGACAAGATTGGTTTTAATCCATGAAAAATACCATATTTATGTCCTAATCCTTTTAAAAACACTATAGCTTACTGTAACTAAAATTCAAAGTATAACATTTAGAATTTCTGATGGTTTACCGACTTCAGAGCGGTTAAACAAATTTTGGGGACAGTGAAAAAAACAAAGATTCTCTTCAGCCTTGAAGACTAGCTGCCACAACAAAACAACATAAAGATATGTGTCTGACAATATGGATCACCAATGATTATATATTAGTATTGGCGACAAAAAGACGTGATCGTTGATCTCTAAAAGTTAGCTATCCGATCCGAGCCGTAGGTTTTATGATCCATTGCACTCCTCTGCAGTAAAACAACACACTGAATCCAGCTGGCATCTCCAAACATTCGTCTGCTCTTTGGTCAGTGGTGCTCCCTGTTCTCCATCACTCAGAAGGTGGACTCACTCACTAAAATGCTGTTCACTGTCTCGGTCCAACTTCAAGACAAGCAGCTAAGAAACTAGATGTAATTAATGCAGCATTGTTCCTTTATTGAACATCTAGAGCAGAGGTCACTAATAGGGAGACCACGGTCCAGGGTCGGACCTAGACGCTGTTGAACACAGACCTAAAACCGGAGCGCTTCTATTTGACCGACACAGCCTTTCGTTCAGTGGTCCAGCAAACACACTGACCAATTACATGCATTGTACATGACATCACATGATGCTACTCTGCCAATCAAATATCAATGTATTCAGATAAGCTTTCTGGCTCAAGTGAGATTTACACACATGGGAGAAAGACCAGAGACCGAATAGAAGAAGTGATTTCACAATTGAACAGCGGCTCCAGAGCCTTGAACCCAGAATGGAGACTCTAATAAGTTCATAATGTAACCTGTAGCTCCACTACGAGACAAACGTACCCACTCACATCTGAAATGAAGGCACAGAAAATAAATCTAAGGGCACAATATGATCAGAATCACAACACATTCATTCACTGTCCAACAATGATGTCAACAGAGAGGAGAATAGAGCTGAAACAAGTGGTTTAATACCCACAGAGTCCATGCACACAAATGTATCTTTTTAGAAGATGAATTTAATATATTATCATGGCTTTTATGGATTACATCACTTCACACTTTGATGAACTGAATGTAAACCATCAGTGCAAAGACAATTCAGTTAAATACATTTTTGTAAAATTAAGTACTTTATTTTACGAGTCACATCTTTCAAAAAGCTTTCTGTTATGTATTATATTTTTTAATCCAGCCCTTCTTTTTCTTTTATGCATTATTTATAATTCATCCAGTTCAATTTAAAATTTGACAATAAATATTGTTGAGATATTATTCAATTGAATTTTCAGTCAGTTGTTGAGTATACAGACGGTGATTCAACTGCTAGGCTACTATACAGTATATTAAATATTATAGCTATTATATAAGTTAAACATTAGTATAATGTTCCACACCTCTGCATCAAGAGGGATTATAATTGAATGCCCATGTTATAGAGTAAGATTTAGATGGTTGGCAGCCTGTGAATTCTGCACTCGGACAAACTATGAAGACAAAAGAGAGCACTTACTGTTAATATATATATATACATCTATATACACACACATCTTATTTAACAGATGATTTCATGGTTTGGTCCACTGGTATCGTTGCACCTTTTTGTCTAATTGTTAATGTGGTCGAGGATGAATTTAATCGAGAAATATATTTTTCTTCTTCTAAGAACCATCCACCAGTTAAAAGTCAGGCAGCTTCATCAACTTGTACAAATGCGATATTTTGAGAAGCTGTCTCACTCACTGTTGATGCTGAATCCTACATCTGTAAATAACCCCCATGCTTGTGAGGCCGGGACGTGCAGGGCTGCCTCGAAGGAAGTCGGGTGACGTCGTAAGGAGAGCCACAAAGTCTGCGTAGGGAGGACCGTCACTCAAGACACCAATGTTCGTGTTCCATTTGAAACCAAAAGTTGTACTTACATTATTTACGTAATTTACGTACTTGGCTATGTGAGTTACGGAACAGTTAGTTTACAAAACAAACACACTTATTTCACTGGTGTTGCTGCAGGTGAATTTGAGAAAAATTTGAAAATGTATTCTTTGGCAGGACAGCCTACAGACCATTGCATGAGGAGTAACTGGCGTTACTAAAGTAGAACTCATTCACATTTTCAAATCGGAGATGGCAGACTTTTTTTCTTCAGAACCAGATATATTTGGGGAATATTTAAAAGATAAAAATCTGTAAACTCAGATGCCCAAGGAATAACAATCTTAGATCAGGACTGCATTTAGACCTTTCAGATTTATTTTCCTTCATACTTTCTCTGTAATGGTTTTGGCTCCGCGGTTCATTGGAACGGATCCAGTGTCTTCAGGGCCTGACAGCTCCAGGCACGTCAGGAGAGCCTGCACTGATGTCCTGCCATATTCTGATCTATTATGGAAGAATGGCTTGGCAGCAAGACAACTCAAGTACTACCTGTGTGTGAGTGTGAGTGTGAGTGTGAGTGTGAGTGTGAGTGTGAGTGTGAGTGTGTGTGTGTGTGTGTGTGTGTGTGTTCATGGGCTCAGGGCAGAGTTGGATTTGGGCTAATTAGGTGGAAACACTTTTCACAGTGTGTATAATGCCTGTTAATGTGCATTACAACCTGTATGTATTCAGCGAAAGCTTTCACTCATCAGCCATGACTGGACAGTGTCTTTTTATTTTTGGGCACGCACGCACGCACATGCATCATGCTCACAGGGAAAGACTGGTCTGTCCATATCAGACCTGCATATAACTGAGTGTGTGTGTGCGTTTGTGTGTGTGCATGATTGTGTCTGTGTGCAAGTGTGTGTGTGTGTGTGTGTGTGTGCGTGTGTGCGTGTAGTCACTGGGTCAGTAAGTCATGGGACCGCTCTGAGCTTTGCGCCCTGCTGGACTGCAGTACCAGGATGTGACAGGGCTGGGAGGGGCAACTCTTAGCCCCCTGACCTCCTCTAATCTCCCATGTCACCCAAAGGCCCTCTCCTGACTCTCCCTCCAATCTAGTACACACCTCCCACTGCCTTCTCTCACTCTGCTGATTCACACAAGGTGTGTCCTCCCCTCTGAAGATGGAATCCCAACTCGACTCCAGACGACAGAAGAATGAACCTTTACACACAAATGCAATTTAGTGTTAATTGCAGGGTAAGTTGGTCTACTCAAAATAGCCTCATTTAGCAAGTCAGTGCTCACACAAAGTTTTAAGAACTGATTGCATGTCCATGTTTTCAACACAGCAAATATTGGAATGTCGGTCGTCACATTGGCCAAACCATACAATTTTAATCGATACCGATTCCAATACCTGTTCCTCTTATTGATCCAATTCTTTTTTTCAATTCCTGATCAATTGCAAATTGTTGGGTGAAATAGAATACACTCAAAGTCGGTATATAGTGGTTATTCACTCAAATAAATATAATATAAATGATTGTATTTCTATTTAAATATTGACTGATGAAAAAAGGAGCAATGTCTCCCTTTACCAGAGAATGAAGTGTCTTTCCTTCTGTGTTTGTTGTCATACAAGCTTCTGCTCTCTTTGTTCACATAGCTGGCCGACCGCGTGCCTTTTAGTGCATGTGGGTGCACGTGAATGTGCCCCCTGGTTTAGCACACAGCCTCCACTCTGCACTGCTCTCACGCGGCGGCTACAGCTGACCCCCAGTTCCCCCCCAGGTAAACACTGTTAGCGCTCTAACAGTGCTCACAGTGTTTCCCTGGGGGAGGCAATCAAATGTTGAGAGGCAATCAAAATGCTCCCAATCTGGGAGCTTGCACCTTTAAGTGGGCAGTTCACACGCAGTAAGAGTCACCATATTTGATCATGAATAAAACTCAAGGCTCTGACTCGCGACATTCACTTCAGTGGGTGTGTTCCGTTCCTCGAACAGAACATTTGTTGGACGGGTCTTCCAAACCCCCGAAGGTTTTGAATGCCAGTAATTATGTCACGGTTCACATTTACTAAATGGAATGGATCTTGTTCCCCTTCCGTCAAGCCTTTAGGCTCCCATCCATCTGCTTCAAACACAAGTGGGCGCTGGAGATGAGGGACCACCTCTCACCCAGCATTCCACAGCTGGCAGGCCACACCGGCCTCAACAATCGCTCCCCCTGTTAACATCGGATTTAGATCTGTCACATGCGAGGGAGGGTCTTCTTCCCCGGGGGGCTCAAACCCAGCTGCCGGAGGAACCGGGTTCACAAGAGAGGGTAAACTCTGGGAAGTAACACACGTCAGGTCAGACAAGAAGAGTTTCCCTCTCTGTCATTGTAGAGGACGGAGTGAATGAAGATCAAGGATTTCCAAGCTGACCTCCCCAAATTTTCCAGAAAAGGAATATTACAAAACTAATCTTTGTTCAAATCCTTACTTCCATTTCTTGAGGCACTGACAGTCAGGTTTGAGCGGTTTAAGTGTCAGACAGACAACAGTTGCAGATGTAGTTAGAAATGCAACAACATTGGCTGCCTTTGGCCAAAGGCTACACTAATTTGTTTAGAGGCTCAGATCAGCACCTGTCTAAACAGAAGAATGTGGAAAGTAAGACAGAATGAAGGCAGGAGGGGTGCAGGGGGGCGGGGGGGGGCAACTTTTGTTGTACTGTCCCTGCAGGGTCCCATGACCTGATGGATCACCATGAGGAAGAGCCAGGTCTGTTCATTCCTCCTTCGCCGTCCTCACTCTGAAGATACCCATAGTCATTGAAGCTGTTCTTCTTTTATCTTTTCTCAATAATTGCCTGATTTATAGCGTCTCAAATAGGCCCAGAAAAACATCAGGAACATCGCCGACGGCGCCGCACCCTGTGGTTTGGTTGGAAGGGTCGTCTCGGTCATGGGGAGACGACCGAGAGTCAGACTCAAGCGGGCGACTGTGCTGGTGAAAGGTTGATCCCGACCAGGCCTTCACGGTGCTCACTTTGAGAAGCATGTTCAGAGAGCTGTGTCTGGGCGGTCTGAGAATATTACGGTCGGGCTGCCTAATAATAATCTGAGGACTCTCTGGTCATTTTATATCCAAAATGCTCCCTCACTGCAGATATAAGAGTGTCGGTTCCATTACGTTTACAATGTAACATGATCAGAGAGCTGAGACTAGAATAACATCCATATAAATTATATTTAACTGAATATTGTCTCCTGTGATAAAGATATGTTGGTGGCCCACACATGCTGCTTGTACACTGGCGAATGTTCTGCACACGTTACGTGTGTGTATGATTACATTTTGATTGTTTTAACTATAAAATATTCATTTTGGTACTGGCTTCAACAATCCAGTACTAATTGTGACCTCACACCAGAAAGCTGTTACGAGCTACAAGTCACTAGTGAGCTCATGTACAGAACGTCAAACAGCAGGAAATACACTTTGACTTTTAAAATGGCCGCTTCAAACACCAGCATTTTGGATCGACCCTGCGGTCGTCGACCCGTTTGATCGCCGCCACCAGTGTTTTGGTTTAACGAGGGACCGTGTTAACTAGTGACCTATCAGCCTAATGCTGACCAGTTAACACGGTCATCACTATTTAAACTGAAACTCTACTGTCGTAGAACTCGGGTTCTGCTGTTCTTCCATTCTCCACTGATTATGCCAAGAGAACATGCAACAAGCAGACATGATGATGATGATGATGATGATGGCAACAGTGTGCTTGCTGACTCGCTCAGCTGGGGGAAAAAAACACCACTTCAGTTGCTACAGGTGCATACATATTTTATAATTTAAAAAAGGGTTATAAAGTGTGTATAGTCTTCCTTACGCCTCTTTTGTTCATAAACTCATTCATTTAAATGTAAAACTCCCCCCCCCCCCCCCCTAATATCTGTTTTGTTGTTTTTGTATGGATAAGTTATTGTCTGTTCACTTTCTAAAATGTGGACCCTTTATAGAAGTATTCATACATTACGAGAATGTTGAATATACATTTATGTTGAACGCTAAAAAAAATACAGCGCATCACTCTCTCTCTCACACTCTCTCACACGCATGCATGCACACGCACGCACACACACACACATGCACACACACTCACACACAGCAAGAGAGAGAGGCTTCCACTATGCAATCAGTGCCGCTCTCTCACCTGCAGTAATCACACTGGACTTTCAAACATGATCAAGTGACCGCGTGCTATAAACAAACACAACACAGTTCTTCTCTGATCAGAACATTAGAGTGATGCGCAGCTGAGTCGCGTGATCCTGATTACCAATCAATCAATCCAGCTATATTAAGTCCAGAGGTGACGTGTACAAAGGACCATTCCCAGTCCGGACCCCTCCGGATACTGCTTTTCCGCCCATGGAGGCCAGGGGAGACGCACATATTCACATGTGCTGATCAACTGCGATGTGAACGGCTCTGGTGTCACCGGACAACAGCCCAGAGAACCGGATCTGTACTGTGTTGCACTGGGTTCACCTGTCAGAAAAGAGTTGTACTTTGAAGAGCTCCTCCACAGGATTCAACCGCACATCCCACGTACCTTCAAAGTCGGACAGAATCCCTTCGAGGTGGTCATTGACGGAAAGTTCCGACATCCTGCCCGCGTCAGAAACGAAGCCGACCTCTGAAGAAACACGGGCTCCCGATCGAGAAGAGGGACAATCGTGCGTGAATGAGCAGCGACCGACCGAGCTGCTGTTGCTGCGCCCCTGCTGTACTCTGCGTGTGTGCTGGGTGTCCGAATCCGGTCTGGGAGCGGGGTGGGGGTAGTGGGCGGAGCCGCATGCAACACCTGGAATGGAATCCTCCCTTGTCCCCGCGGTCTGTCCCCCTCCTCTTGCCAAAGGCGTCAGATGGACCGATAAAGGTTCAGTCTGTCCTCCTCCCCCTGTCATAGGTGTCAGATGGACCGATACATTTTCAATTCAGTTTATTTTGTATAGCCCAATATCGCAAATTACAAGGGCTTTACAATCTGTACACATACGACATCCCTGTCCCAGGACCTCACATCGGAGAGCAACAGAGGAAGATCTCTCTCCCCGGATGGACAGATGCAATAGATGTCATGTGTACAGAATGAACAGCAAACAGAGTTACATAAACACATTACATGAATATGACAATGTATGAATGGAACTCCAATCCTTGTCAAGGTTGTCCACTCCTTTGTTTTTGTTATAGTCGCGAATAATTGTGGGCTTTTTGTCACTTCCTGATGACACAGCTGCATCTTTGTGAAGAGTAGAATAAGTAGCACATTCCGTTTTTTTTGTGGACAATATGTGGTGGTGTCTGCCATGTGCCCACTACGGTAAGTTTCCTCCTGAGAAGTTCTTGTCCACAGTAATAGCTGGTAAAAAAAATGGTCACAAGTGATACTGTGACCCTGCAGTCCAGTAGTCATATCGAGGACCACATGTTTTCCTTGGTTTTTCTCAGGGAGAATGGTGATGGGGGCAAGATCTTGCTCTGGTATCTCTGTTGTCAAATCTGAGGACTCTTGATGTCATTTGAAAGGTCTGAAGTGACATTGTTGCCCCGGAAATATTTCTGCCTGCGTCCCAGAGACTATCAGTGGCCTCATTGCAGGATATGTACACTCCAGCAATAAAAAGAACACCAATATAAGCATCCAGGTATTCCTCATTGATGTCTTTCCACATGTCGCCATGGACTTTTTTTCCTTCAAGGTTTGTCATAGCAATGATGACTCTTTTTAATGACAAAGGCATAAATGGCTTAAAAAAAATGTCTTGATGTCACTGACTCTCGTCACAGCAAACCTTGTGATTCCAGGGGTCATTTTGATGACATTTGCAGCAGCTGCCCTGCCATGTACATCATGAGGTACTGAGCTCCAACAGATCTTACCATTTCTGGACTTGAATCTTTCAGCGGGAGCAGCTTCACCTCATCGGACTCATCAGATATGTCTGTGTCTTCTGGATGTTACTCCACATTGTCTTCCTCCTCAGAAACCTGCTCATCTGTATCGCTATGCTGCTCTATGTCCTCTCCCTTATTTTCACCAAAAATATGATCCAGAACTTGTCTCACTGAAAATCAGTATAGTCACCAGCTCTATACTGAATTGACCTCACGTGTCTGGGGATATGCTCGTCTTTGTTTGTTTTGTTTTTGTGGCGGTTTACTTGATAACGAGGCAAAATGAGAATCCCCTAAAGCTCACATGATTGGGAGAGGAGCTGGCTGTCAGTGTGTTGTCTTCAATTATGATTTCAGTTTTGGCTCTAATTATTTGCTTTCTAATCTAATTTTTATAACTGGGTCGAAACCGACCCTAACAACAAAGGTCATAATTTCAACCAGAGAATTAATTTAGTGGAAAAAAAGTTTTTGTTTTATTTTGTTGAAATAGAGGTTCCTGACAAAGTCAAAAAGCTTTGATGCAATAAACGAAATTAATGTGGTTCTTTTATGCATTTAAAACCTAAAACGGGTTGGTGCCGACCCTAACACAAGAAGAAGGACCGATATTTGTGTCAAACCTATATATATATATATATATATATATATATATATATATATACACACACACCTGAACTGAAGTCGTATTTTTCTGTTGAGACACTTCAAATATTTCTATGTACAACATCATCAGCTACGTATCTTTGAGCAGAACGAAGCAGACACGACAGGCGAGAGGCCTTCACTCCGCAGCGTTCAGACAGCCTCCCGCTGTAGATTCACATCCTTTGTGCATAACCGCTTGTCCTCTTCAGGGGATGGAGCCGAAGGGCTGGACAGTTCTCCGGGCTATCACAGGGCTGACACGTAGGCCATGTCCACAGTACTACGACTCCATTTTAAAAGAGTTTTAGAGCACCAAAAACAGTGTTTGGAAACGCTTAGTTAGTTAAAAGTTAGAAAATTCCGTGTTACGTTCTAGTGTGTACGGGCGCAAATGGAGAAGTTTGGAAACAATGACGTAGATGCCCACGTTCGCTACTTGATTGGGTCTTAGCAGTCCCGACGTGTCCTTCCCTGATTCGTCGTGCTCCTATCACATGACTGAGCAACAGTTCAACCTCGTTGTCGGTCCAAGCAAAGAATTCTCTGGTCCCACCATCGGCGTTCTTCCTCCGCAGTATTTTCTGCAACTAAACCAACTGCAGTGTGTAGAAAATCTGCTTCCTGTTTACACCGTCATGCACATGCGTACGTGAATGGTCATGTGAGACACGTTTTCAAAGGTTGCAGTGTGGATGGAGATCATTTCAAAAATTATGCTGAAACACTCGTGTGGACGAATTAGTGTGGATATAACCATAGAGACACATTCAAACCTATGGGCGTATGGGTGAGAATTAACCCAAGAGAATCCTGCTGTCTGTCTACCTAGCGTCTGTCTGTCTTACTTCCTAACTGTCTACCTGTAGGTATGTTCTCCACACTGACCTGCACAATCATATCGTGTCAAAGTAACTAATGCTAGAGAGTATCACTGTGTATATGTGACTACACTCCACAATACAGATTTAAGATAAGATAAGATAAGATAAGATAATCCTTTATTAGTCCCTCAGTGGGGAAATTACAGGAGCATTTAAAGCATAGGATTCATGCGAGTTCACATGATGGAGCACTGCAGATCATAAAAATACTTTACGGTTACAGTACAGACACGTGTTCGCTCTTATTTGTTTTATTTATTGATTTAGTTTCTATATGTCTGTATTTCAGTGTCTCAACTGTTAAGGTTGTCGCCAATGAGCCAACTGTTGAATGATAATCACCTACAAATAAATATGCAAAGTGAAAGTGATGTGATTCCCGGTAACATAAATTAACAAAGCTAAAGTATGTTGGTGACATGCTGTATTTCAACCTGAATCAACAACTGGACTCAAAGCAGCTTCCCAGCTTATCTGGGGGGTCGTCCTAGTGGTTTTGCATTCAGTTAGCCTACTAAACCTCAATTGAAGGAAAGACAGACAGACAGACAGACACACACACACACACACACACACACACACACACACACACACCAACCTCTGTGCAGATGATGAAAAGCCACTGTGGCATTAATCCTCCCTGGTTCAGACCCACGGGGCTAATGAAAGCCCCACAACCCCCCAGTCAGAATGAGACTGTGTGAATGTTGTGGTGGCTGTGGGGAATTTAGTCACATGGTCTTGACTCTCCCTCCCTTCTCTCTCTCTCTCTGCTGCTTAATTGCCCAGCTTTCTGTGATATGCTTGAGAGTTCCAGATGGTGCATATGTAAAAAAAAAATGAAAATGACAAATTACCTCCTAATTGCATCAGATAAAGGACTCATCTCTGTACTTTTTTTGTTAGACCTTAGTGCTGATAAAGGACTCATCTCTGTACTAGTCTTGTTAGACCTTAGTGCTGATAAAGGACTCATCTCTGTACTTGTTTTGTTAGACCTTAGTCCTGCATTCGACACCATTGACCATGACATCCTATTACAGAGACTGGATCAGTTCATTGGCATTTCAGGTACCGCACTAAGTTGGTTTAAATCCTATTCATCAGATCGATCTCAATTTGTAAACGATGAAGCCTCGATGACCACCAAGGTTAATCACAGAGTTCCACAAAGTTCTGTCCTTGGACCAATTTTATTTACCTTATGTAGTGACCCCGTTGCGATAAACAGATGCAATATCCAGTTTCTAACATGAAAGGTAATTTATTGCTGATGTACATTTTCCAACACAAACCAAAAGATACGTTCCCTGTCAAAACCCATTTGTCGGTTCCAAAAAATTTTAAAAATCAAAACATTCGTTGTCACACATTGTCACCTGTTCTCACACAGTCAACAACTGTGTGCTCCTGTCAGTCTAGCAACAACTGGCCATCGTGCTCCTCCTGATTATATTGGGTCCTAATTGACAGTGGCCCTGTGCCCCCTAGTGGTGGGAGGTTAAAAAAAAAAAAAAAAAAAAAAAATCGCTCTTACACCTCATATATGCTTCCTTTGGGCAATATTAGCAGGAAACACTCCATACACTTTCATTGTTATGCAGATGATACTCAATTATATCTATTGATCAAACCAAAGGGGACCAACCAGCTCGCTAAACTTCAAGCATGTCTTTTAAAGACATGAAAACTTGAATGACCTGCAACTTCCTGATGTTAAACTCAGACAAAACTAAAGTTATTTTACTGGGCCCTGAACACCTTTAGAGATCAATTATCTGGTGATGTGGTTTCTGTAGATGGCATTGCCCTGGCATCCAACACCACTGTAAAGAATCTAGGCGTTATCTTTGATCGGGACTTGTCCTTTAACTTCCACTTAAATAAATCTCAAGGATTGCATTTTTTCATCTACGTAACATTTCAAAAATCAGGCACATCTTGTCTCAAAAAGATGGAGAAAAACTGGTTCACGCGTTTGTTACTTCTAGACTAGATTACTGCAATTCCTTATTATAAGGCTGCTCTAATAAGTCTCTTAAATCTATCCAGTTGATCCAGAATCTGCAGCTTGTGTACTCACAAAAACTAAGAAAAGAGATCACATTACTCCAATATTAGCTTCTCTGCACTGGCTCTCTGTAAAATCAAGAATCACATTTAAAATTATTCTCCTCACCGACAAAGCCATGATTGGTTTATGCACCATCAAATCTTAAGGAGCTTGTAGTACCTTATTACCCCACTAGAGAGCTGAGCTCACTAAATGCCGAGCTACTCGTGGTTCATAGAGTCTTAAAAAGTAGGATGGGAGGCCGAGCCTTCAATGAATGAATGAATCAATCAATCAATCAATCAAAATGTTATTTCAGACTCAAGGTCCAGATATTACAAAACATTAAATAGAATAAAATACATACAAAATCACAAGTAAAATACATAGAACTATGAATGCCTTAAAAATAGCAGCTGGGACTGGTAGCGCGTAACTGGTAACTAAACTTTATGTTTTATAAAACCATGATTATTACATTTTCGGATTCATTCACCCGGCAGATAAATTTATACATTAGATTTCTTAAAACAGCTTGGAAAGTATTAACTTCTGCAGCCACAAACATTTCACTGGCACTACTCCATCTCGGTCTCTTCAATAATATTCGCATGGCATCATTATAAGCTACTTGAAGTTTCTGTAAGCTTGATTTTTTGTAATTAGACCACAAGTGTGCAGTGTAGAGAGGTTTACAATATGCTCTGAACGGAGACATCTTCACTCCATCTGCACATACTAAACCTGCGTGAGAGAATATTTGCTTGTGCATACATCATCCGAGATTGCATCATCAGTCATCTGTGCTGTAATAAAATGTCCAAGATATTTTACCTTATCACAGACACTGAGGTAATTGTCAGACAATTTGAAGTCATGGAATTTTACACTAATGTCCTCATTGGTTCTACAGATCAGGATAGCACTCTTATGGCATTGTATTTGATGTCATGTTCCACACCATATACAGTACATACAGTAAGGAGCTGATGTAGACCAGCACTACATGGGCTAAGAATCACAAGATCATCTGAATACATAATATGATTAACTAAAGTATTGTCAATCATGCACCCAGTATTACAGGCTTTCAACTGCTTGGACAGATCATCAATATATAGATTAAAAAGAACTGGGGACAAGATCCCCCCTTGTCGGGCCCCATTGCTGACCCCAAATGGGGCTGAAAACTCTGGCCCCATTTAACTTGCATAGTCTGGTGGGCATACCAGTAAGCCAGAATTCTCACAATGTGTTTGGGGACACCTCTTTGACTCAATTTCACAAACAGCTTGCCATGATTAACACGGTCAAAAGCTTTGGAGTCATCAATAAAACACATGAGAACAGATGAGTTTTGACCTCTATATTTGTTGACAATTTCTTTTAAGGCATATATACACAAGTCAGTGTGGCATGTTTGGCTTTGAAGCCAAACTGCTTATCTGAGGAGTGAATAAACTCATTTATTCTGTCAAACAGGATTCTTTCTAGGACTTTTGACAGGATGCTGGCCAAAGCAATGGGCCTGTAATTATCTATGCTCCCTACTTTACCAGCTCTGTTTTTAATGATGGGCACTAACAGAACATACAGCATTGAGTCTGGTAACAAGCCATGTGTCACAAAGCCGGTAAAACAAATGGCAAGAAGAGGAGCTATCCTCGGACTAACATATTTAAGATTGTTCAGCAGTAATATGGTCTAAACCACTTGCTTTACCATCAGCCAGCTTATTTATAGCTTGGTACACCTCATGTGACATAATCGTCATTAGCACATTACTCTCAATATCGTCCACCTTATATAAGTCACTTTTGATACAATTGAATAAGGTACTATAATGCTGTCGCCATAACTCAGCAATATTGTCTGTTCCTGAGATTCCATCAACACTACATGGAAAAGATGTTCTATAGTTGTTAAGAACTCTCACTTCTTTCCAGAAATCAACAACAATGTTATTTTTCAACTTCATCATGGCTTGCTCATTTTTACAAATGAATCAAATGGCATACTTATATCTTGCATTAGTGAGCTTCTTGTACTCGAGCACAGGCCCTTGTCTGGGTCTCCCTGCGATAGCCCATGATTTAAAAGCTTCAAAGGCTTCAGCGCGGCACTCAGCTACATACTCGTTCCAACCAGGTCTGATGTTATGGGTCTTACTGCCTTCATACAGAGCACTCACTATATAATTATACATGGAGAAGAGATCTCTCCTATGCTCCACATCCACAGTTAAAATCAGTACACAACGTTGCATCTCTAGGTAGATGAATATTACTTAGCGATTTGTCTGTAGGAGCATAAAAAGCTAAGAATTCCTTCTTTGTAAGAGTTGAACAGTTGAGTTTTTATGTGTTGACACTTATTCCATTGCTAGTTAAAGCTGGGAGATTTATCGACATAGTAAAAGGTATGATCAGTTGTTGCTGCCCCATAAAGAATGCCCATACACCCTAATGAAGCATGTGCATCAGCCGTACTAATAAAATGATCCAGCCATGACGTAGTGTGTCAGGCCTCATTGATGTATGTATAGCTGTCTGTAGACAGAAGCACTTTGCTTGAGAGTATCAAATGATTATCTTTACAGAATTGAGCCATGTGATTGGCAAATAATGAGCAGTTGTCTGAGATATCTGCATTAATATCCCCAATGACATATATACTAGAGGAAGTATTATCTTGAATATAGGAATTGATAAAGGCAAGCCTGTTTAGATATTCATCCTCATTGCGATGACACTCAAAGCGTGTATAGACATTTAGGATAATGAATTCCTTATCAGCGTCAGTAAACTTTATTGCAATACACCAGTCAACACCAAGCCTGACCACATTTATCAATGAGTCAAGCCTCTTATTCCATAAGATAGCCACACACCCTGGTATCCTACCTCTGACTATTCCCATGCCGAGGTCAGTTGTAGACTCTCCAGTCCCATGAAAGTCATCATTGAGTTTAGTTTTTCCAAGTCTTGCTTTGTTAAGAATGTCTCTTGTATACACAGTATGTCACAATTTTCCAAAAGGTTGTAAACCACCATACGGCGCGCTTTATCCCCTGCACTCTGGCCCTTCCGTTATCAAGCTCCTCTTTTATGAAACCAGCTTCCACTTTCAGTCCGGGAGGCAGACATAGTCACCACATTTAAGAGTAGACTTTCCTCTTTAATAGCGCTTATAGTTAGGGCTGGCTCAGGTTTGCCCTGGTCCAGCATCTAGATATGCTGCTATAGTAAAATAAAACTAAAGAAATGGAGGCAGGTTCCCAAAAATGTCAATGTTTCTTAAATTAACTTGGTTATGTCACTGTCTCTTAACTTTTAGTTTCTTTTAACTTGTCTTGTTCAGTGTTTTTTTGTTTGTAACTATGTGTTTCTTATGTTGCTGCCTTTTCTTGGCCAGGTCACTCTCGAAAAAGAGATTTTTAATCTCAATGGGATTCACCTGGTTAAATAAAGGTTTAATAATAAAATAGTCTTGTAGGCTGCTTGGGCCCATTTTAGGATACACTGAGTTCTTGCAAGTTAAATCATTGGTTAAAAACATTAATGCGCAATTGCAAAAAAGTGCTGTCAAAGCCGCGTTCTTTTGATTTCCAGTGATACCCAGCATGCTAGCTTAGCTAGCGAGCGACTATATGAGTAGATGACTGATTTCATGATGGAAGCAGAAATGGAAGCACCTGCTACTCCCGCAACAAACGATGGTGGTGACGAAGACCAACACTCATGACCATATTTACGATAAATGTTTTCTTCTGTTGGAGTGAAAGATTCTTTGTACCGGATGAAGTGCCTCTTATGCTTTCCCAAAGCTACTATACATGGTGTATGTTAGGCTAACGTTCGCTAGCTACCGTAAATCAAATGAGACAATTAGTGCAGTAGACAGGCCGCTAGCGAGTTAGTGAGCTGAGGAAGTGTTAACAGTTGTGAGATTTTGTTGATTTGAGTCATCTTAACTATAATCATTGCACCGCTAGTTGGCTAACGTTAGCTAACTTAACGTTAGCTAGCCACCATACCATAGGATTGACAGGAGCCGTAAGAGCCCTGCATTACGATTTGAACCGCGTCATAATGCGCAAGCTGTCTGTGAAGCTGAACACACCTCTACCTGCCTCAACGGCCTGTGAAACGCTATTTAGCATCGCAGGACTAGTCTTCAGCCCAAAAAGAGTGAGACTGAATTCTCGCAATTTTGAAAACCAACTTCTTTTGAAGATGAACAGGACATTTTTCAGTTTCAAGTAATGGCTGGGTTGTGTAAGATTCGTGTTCAAAGCTCCGGGTCCCGTGGCCGCAGGAAATTCAGGATTCGAGTTAAAGTTTAACAATATTTAATGGCAAAGATAATACTCATGTAGCGTTCACGATCGTGGGGCCAGAAAGGAGGAACTCTCCACAGACGGAGTGCAGCTCCCAGGGAGCCACAGACCGGGGCTGTCTCGAGTCTCCAGACCAGTAGAACCATGTCTCCCCAGAACAAATGCTCGGTCGTTAGTATGGTCATGCAAATGAATTCACACCTAAAGGTTAGTTCCATTGGTCAGTTCAAAGGATGCAGCAGTTCTACTCGCTACGCCAATTAGTAAACAGGCGAGGTCAAAGCTCACTCTTCCGGTCAAGGACAGGAAGTTCCCCTTCACAATAAAAGCCTATTATCCTGCCTTCCGAATAAAAGCAACACATTAGGTTTCAATCGGCATCCATTTTAACTATTGTCTAAACAATAAAACATTCATTCATTCTCATGCATCATACAGTTAATCATTACATTTGTCATTAAAACAGAATAATAAAACAGTGATCCTCTCTTATGTTTCATAATACATTCCTCCAGAATATTCCTCATAATATCCCAAATTAATTATCATATCTTTCTTTATGTATTAATTTAAAACATAAACTTCTTTTATCTACATGTGCAAATATATATAAAATCCACTACAACCTAACAGTCCCTCCTTTTATACTATTCCATAGTATAAACAACTTGTATTGGATTTTATTTCACCGCACTGTAAACATCACTGTAATACAATCTTTATTATCAATACCTGTGGAAGAAAAACAATATCACTCCCTCCTTTTGACCCTGCTCTGCAAAGTAACTAAAGTCTAGGAGTGTTGTGATCAGATATGTGTCTATCTGTGCATATGTCTATGTGCATCTTCTTTCTCTGCACTCTCATCTTCTCCATGGTCTCCTCTCTCTGCATGCTCATCTTCTCCATGGTCTCCTCTCTCTGCATTCGCTCCATTCCTCCATGGTCTCCTCCTCTGCATTCCTCCATTCCTCTCTTCTCTCAAAAAGGTTTAACTACTTATTCATCAGGGGCTCAAAATGGTATAAGTGGGATTCTATTCTACCCTTATCCTGTCTTCCCTATGCTTGTCTCTTCGAATTATGGAATATATATATATATTTACAGTATTTACAACAATAGCACGCTGTACTGCATAGAAAACTGTCCCAAACGGTCCCAAGGTAGGTGGGGCTCTTGCTCTCTTCACTCTACAGACCTGTTTGTAACAACTGGTTTATCACGGTAACTTATTTATCTTATTTCTTACAATAGCCCATATCAATTCTTGCGCCAGTCTTCGCTGGGGGACTTGAACCCTCCACGCTGCTAATCAGTCGCGTCGCGGAACGATTTATCTATTGTGGACTACTGGACGTTAAATTCAATGTGCGTCCCTAAAGAGTCTAAGGCGGAAATGTTTGTAGCGGACAATAGATTATGGCGAATAGCTTCTACGTAACGCTCACTAACTCCTCACTGTGGGGAGTTTAAATTAATAAACTCCGGCAGGCCGCTCTCACGGACTTCAACTCTTTAGGAACAATGCGGCACTATCTTCGCGTAACCAGTCTCGTTCAATATGCTCGTGCGACTTACAACAGAAATACACACACATTTAACAGTACCACACAAAACAAAACAAACATAAAAACACTAAATGAGCATCATCTTCACCACGGACCTAGCTTAGTCCTTATTCTATGTCGTGTTTTCACGCTAAATGTTTTAGCCTGGTCCAACAAGCTCCGCACCAATCCACACGCTAAAGTGTCTATATTAAGCTATGCAGGATTCGATGAAACAGGTTCCAAGCTTACCGATAATGAGTTGGCCATGGTGTGGAAGGCGTGGATCTAGCGGGCCCAGTTCCTCAGCCACGAGGCCACAGCAGATCACGTCAGGGTCACCAAATTGTAAGATTCGTGTTCAAAGCTCCGGGTCCCGTGGCCGCAGGAAATTCAGGATTCGAGTTAAAGTTTAACAATATTTAATGGCAAAGATAATACTCATGTAGCGTTCACGATCGTGGGGCCAGAAAAGAGGAACTCTCCACAGACGGAGTGCAGCTCCCAGGGAGCCACAGACCGGGGCTGTCTCGAGTCTCCAGACCAGTAGAACCATGTCTCCCCAGAACAAATGCTCGGTCGTTAGTATGGTCATGCAAATGAATTCACACCTAAAGGTTAGTTCCATTGGTCAGTTCAAAGGATGCAGCAGTTCTACTCGCTACGCCAATTAGTAAACAGGCGAGGTCAAAGCTCACTCTTCCGGTCAAGGACAGGAAGTTCCCCTTCACAATAAAAGCCTATTATCCTGCCTTCCGAATAAAAGCAACACATTAGGTTTCAATCGGCATCCATTTTAACTATTGTCTAAACAATAAAACATTCATTCATTCTCATGCATCATACAGTTAATCATTACATTTGTCATTAAAACAGAATAATAAAACAGTGATCCTCTCTTATGTTTCATAATACATTCCTCCAGAATATTCCTCATAATATCCCAAATTAATTATCATATCTTTCTTTATGTATTAATTTAAAACATAAACTTCTTTTATCTACATGTGCAAATATATATAAAATCCACTACAACCTAACAGTTGTTACTTTCGCTGCTGCTTTAGTATTGATCATGTTTTGATACAGTTATGACCATCATAACCATAGTTATTACATATTTTGGAGCTTCTAAAACAATATTGGGAGTATGTTTGCTCTGACTAGTATAAGGCCAAAGTTATCATTACATTCAAAGTATCCAATTAACTTCAAATAAAAACACGATACCTTAAAAGATTAATTGTGCAAACCATTGTGTGAATATACAATGTATGTGCAAAAACCAACCGTGATTCCGGCTCTGCTGTAATCCTTAGCCCTCATCCTACCAACATATTTTACACAAGGACTATACACAGAAGAAAAAACTACTGTAAGAGACAACCAGATTTATAGATCTATATCATTTTAGGAAAGTTAAACCGTGTATTTCCATCTTGTGCTGCATCTGTGTCTGTTTTCTTAAAATTGATCCTTGATAGTGTGTGATACTATTCTATTTGATCTAAAAAAATTAAACAGCATTAATTGCAATTATTGTAATATTGTGACAGCACTACTATAAAATTAAACTGCGTTGAGTTTATATATGTGTGTACCGCAGTTTAGTCGGTCTGAATATCTGGGCTTATATGTTTGTGTATAATGGGTGTATTAGTAGGTGTTGTGCTTTGCCTTCGTCTCAGGTGGCCGCTTGTTTCTAGGAGGTCAGAGGTCAGATACACCACGTACCTGCTCCCAGAGGCCCAGTCTCAACATCCACACACACAGACTCTCAGACTTTGATGGTTTAGTTCTGTCCCACTTTCAAATCGTCAAGTGTTTGAGTCTGGCAGACATTTTGAGCCCTTTATGAACCATTTCCGTAAGTCTTACCCACAAGTCATTGCAATGTGACGTTTAACATGGAGACGTAAAAAAAAGTAAACAAAGAGGATGGCACATTCAGCCTGGTTTATTACATTTACACAGATTAAGGATTAAAGATGGAACATGAAAACACATGAAATCAGAGATTATATATCACAGATTTTTTTCAAACGTTTCATTTTGTCATTGAAGCCATTTTGACCAAAACAAGTAAATAGATTGTTTGAAATTACGTACAGTAAAAAGTATAAAATAAATACCAACAATTGTACATCATATTTTTGTAATGTTGCAGTAAATTGCTGCTAAAAATAGAGATTTGTGTTGTTGCTAGCAGGACCGGTCAGTAAGCGAGCGGTCAGTGCTCATGGTGCCCGCCGACAGCCTGATTTCGGCAAGTCTTTTTGAAAGTTGCCACTGGTATTGACGTCTCTGTAGTGGTTGAATATGGGATATAATTCGGTTTTGGTGGATCTAACTAGCAATATGTGGTCTCAGAGTTTATTATTTCTTAGCTATTGTTAAATGGAGACTGTGGGTTAGTGGTTAGCAAGTCCATCTTTCAATCAGAGGATCGGCGATTTGATCCCCGCTCACGGCCCCGCCCATGTCCTTGAGTAACACACTTCACCCTGAATTGCTCCCCCTACAGTGTAAGATTGTAAGTCACTGGATAAAAGCATCAGTGCATTGTAAATCATTTCGAGTTTGCTTGTCTTTATCCATATTGTGCAGGCTTATTTTATTCTGGCATTGTGCATTATAACTAAGCAATATTTTAAGGCTTTAGCTCACGGGGAGAGTGATCATCCCGTAACCACAAGGTAGCCGGTTTGATCCCCACTCTCCCTGAAGTGTCCTTGAGCAAGACAATGAACCCCCAGTTGCTCCCTGGGTGCTTCACTGCAGCCCACTGCTCCTCAATGCAGAGAAGAATTTACCCACAGGGATCAATAAAGGATACATTATTATTTTCTTAACATGTTTAATGCATTTATCCCCATGTAGATTCCGTGTGGAACTTGTACTAGATGGTTTCACACGCAGTGCCTTGAAATGACAGCTAGGTATTATCTGTTGCGTAACAGCCCAATCGAAGTCGGCTGTAGGTGAGTTTACCATAGATAGGAGGGTTTAGGTCAACTCCTATAATGTAGTATGGCAAAATATATTCCAACCACAAGGGCTTTTTAAACAGGCTCAAGTTTAACAAAGTTGTTTGCAGATGACGGGGCACTGTGGAAAGGAGGTAGGAATGAGGAATGTGTCGTAAAACAGATGCAAGACACAATTATAAGAGTGTGGCAGCTGTACTTGGAGATGGGATTTTAAATGTTCTAATGTATTAATATACTGTAACAGGTTTGAGTCTCGGGCAGGCACCAAAGAGGCAACACACACACAATTGTGAGGGTAGTAACCGTTTTTATTGATTTGTCACGCTTCTAGTAGCGACAGATCCGGGCCTCCGCTACCCGCTCTCCCTCCTCTCCAGCTACTCCTGATCTTATATGGAACACAGAATATAATTGATCCCAGGTGAGGCTCATTTACACATCATGACACTGTTCCCTGAACCACACCCCCGCTCCGCCCACTCTGCAGCTGAGCCTAGCCACACCCCGCTGCCACATATACCAAGGAGCTGAAATAGATAGACTCCTTCCAATTTTCAAGAATGTGATAGCTGCTCAGCTCATCTGAAGTCCATTGACAAAATGGTAAAGTTGTGTCAGAAAGTTGTAAATGTGATGAGATGCTTGGTAAGAACAGAGTGAAGAGCTGACAGGTCAACATACAATAACCATCCTTCAATAAGTGCGATTGAGCCATACTGGGAGCATGGACAAGACCAACAAAAAGCTTTGGTCGGCTTGTTTGGAATAGTCATACTGGTTTTAAAAGTTGCCTCAGTGTTATCAGAAAGCCACGTGTGCATTTTGTGGAGCATTATTGTCTTGCCAGAAGTATGATTCAGCCAGAGAAGTCCTAGATAATTGAACTAAGAGAGGTTGGAGAGGAACTAGGAGAGGGACAGAGAGGGACCAGGAGAGGGATCATGAAATGGACAAGGAGAGGGACCAGGAGAGGAACAAGGAGAGGGATGAGGAGGAGAGGGAACAGGAGAGGGACAGAGAGGGACAAGGAGAGGGACCATGAAAGGGACAAGGAGAGGGACCAGGAGAGGGACCAGGAAAGGGACCAGGAGAGGAACAAGGAGAGGAATGAGGAGAGAGAACAGGAGAGGGACCAGGAGAGGGACCAGGAGAGGCACGAGGAGAGGGATAGAGAGGGAGCATGAAAGGGACAAGGAGGGGGACCAGGAGAGGGATGAGGAGAGGGAACAGGAGAGGGACCAGGGGAGGCACGATGAGAGGGACGAGGAGAGGGATAGAGAGGGAGCATGAAAGGGACAAGGAGGGGGACCAGGAGAGGGATGAGGAGAGGGAACAGGAGAGGGACCAGGAGAGGCACGATGAGAGGGACGAGGAGTGGGACCAGGAGAGGGACAGGGACCATGAGAGGGACGAGGAGAGGGGCCAGGACAGGGACCAGGAGAGGGACAGAGGCGACCAGGAGAGTGGCAGAGAGGGACCAGGACCATGAGAGGGACAGAGAGGGACCAGGAGAGGCACGAGGAGAGGGACGAGGAGTGGGACCAGGAGAGGGACAGAGAGGGAGCATGAAAGGGACAAGGAGGGGGACCAGGAGAGGGATGAGGAGAGGGAACAGGAGAGGGACCAGGAGAGGCACGATGAGAGGGATGAGGAGTGGGACCAGGAGAGGGACAGGGACCATGAGAGGGACGAGGAGAGGGGCCAGGACAGGGACCAGGAGAGTGGCAGAGAGGGACCAGGACCATGAGAGGGATAGAGAGGGACCAGGAGAGGGACGAGGAGTGGGACCAGGAGAGGGACAGGGACCATGAGAGGGATGAGGAGAGGGACCAGGACAGGGACCAGGAGAGGGACAGAGAGGACGAGGAGAGGGACCAGGACAGGGACTAGGAGAGGGACAGAGAGGGATGAGGAGATGGACCAGGAGAGGGACAGAGAGGGACCAGGAGTGGGACAGAGAGGGACCAGGAGGGGGGCAGAGAGGGACGAGGAGAGGAACGAGGAGCAATCTACTCAAGAAACATTCTGGTGTCAAGTGTTGCAGTATTTAGGATCAACAGGACTATTGTACATAATTTGAGAAATGTTGATTTCTATATTTTCGTTTGTTTTGTACATTGGTTTCCATTGTTTTGTTGACGGATTAAAAGGAGAGTAGATGCTTGGTCCACACTCCCGAAAGCTGTTTGCCAAACGCAATAAAAAAACTAAAGAAGAAGAATACGACGCGGCAGATGAAGAAGAAAAATAAGTAGTTGTTGTTAACCAGCGTAAAGGTTAACTCCACAAGATGGCAGTAATGCAACGCCAGGGATGCCAACCGCCGTAAAACGTCGAAGAAGAAGAAACTACCATAAGCTAGCCATAACGACAAGTTGCTAACAGATTTGTGACACTTGACAAACACATTAGAGAAAGGTAACCCTGAGGAGCGACCCGGTAACCGCGGCCAGCGTGTCATGCTGCTCTCTGAAAGGTAATGAGCCGTAAAGCCTCGGGGTCTCGGCTCAGCGGCGCCCACAAACTGCAGCCACACTGGAACGACTGGCAGCCCAGGTTGGTGTTCTCCTCGGGAGGAAGCTGGTTATTATAAATCGGTGACTCTTTGGGCCTATGCTGTGTTGCTCCCTTAAGTTGTGGCCATGTAGGAGGATATATGTGTCTCTTGACTACATCATGGCATTCTCACAATCACCATAATGTCTTCTAAATCGTAATTCTTCCCCGGTCTGTCTCGCGCCATGCACTCGCATGAAGCTAACCCACTGCTGAGCCCGTTGTTGGCGCTAGCTCGTTCGGTCTCAGGAGCGTTGATTAGCTCCGGTGGTGCCAGCCTGCTGCTAACGCGGTCAACGTCCATTGACAGCAAGCGACGCCACGCGCGTTTACAGAAGGACTCGGGACGTCGCGTGAGTCACAGCAGCGGTTCACGTGAGGGTTCTTTGGATGAACCACAAGGTGATTCCAGCTTTTAATGAGCTGTATTACTGTAGCTAGTTAGCTAACGCCACCATGATACTATTGGCGCTGGATAACTGTAGCCAGTTAGCCGGGAGAGTTCAACGTTATCGACTTCCGGATGTATGCAGAAGTCGTTTACACACTAAAGAGAAATGTATGACAGAGTTAGTCTTGCTACTTTTTGAGCCGATAGCTAAAGTCCACCCAGCACATATTGAGGCATTATACTCCCCGAGTTAGCATCACATGTGTTCACGTGCGTGGACGTTCCCTCGCGATGTTTGTAACGTCAGATGGAACAGTTTCCTTTTGAGTAGGGTGACTGCCCCAGGGCCCCAGTCTCTAAGTGGCCCTGAATGGCCCACATCCCATTTTTAATCTAATTGATTGAAAATGATCACGGACATGAATTAGTGGTAACTTGCATCACTCATGCAAAATATAGTATACTACGATACAATATACATGTTTACAGTCGTCTGGCCATGCGTCCTAACTAAGTCTGGAGGTCATGTCTTGAAACCGGGGCTCTGGGACACAATCTAGTCAGCTACTTCGACTTTTTTAATATTCTGAGTTGACGTTATGCTCACAGTGCAGATATTCCTAAAGAGGTTTGAATGTAAACTGTCACGACTGATGTCCCAAAAATAATTGGAGAAGCACGGCAGGGCAGCTAGTTGTGGGATCATACGGCTGCTGTGTTGTGTGACTAAATCGATACAACCAGGAAGCAGGTTAAGTTAGTGAATCCTGAGATGAGGGACACTGGGCTTTCAGTTCCAGAAAGAGAGGGAACGTAAACTCTGGGTCTGTTACCACGGTAACCGGTTTTGTGAACCTAACCTGCTCACTGGCAGGTTTCATCTCCGTCTCCTCCCTCTCCCAGAGGCAGACACAGCGTTTCGTTTCCGCTTTCATTCAGCCGCTATCCAAGTGCGTAGCGTAGCATATTAATCAGGGGAGGTTTACTGTGTATATAATGGGATTCCTGGTTACTTGTTCATGTGTTGTCTGTCATTTCTTCTTTTAGCCCTCACTTTCAAATATGACAGTCGTGTCACCCACAGTT
Organism: Cyclopterus lumpus; assembly: GCF_009769545.1. Lineage (NCBI taxonomy): Eukaryota > Metazoa > Chordata > Actinopteri > Perciformes > Cyclopteridae > Cyclopterus > Cyclopterus lumpus. The sequence goes on from NC_046973.1 coordinate 9,735,914, forward strand.
AAAACCTCAGCATGTCGTTCTTTATATTGCATGAAATAAATAACACTGTGACTGTGCACACAGTGGATGTTGGCTGTCACTCATGCAACATAATTCCTATAAAATTGGAGATTATGAATACATATTTCTGAGTGAATAGCCTTTTAGTGACAGTGTTGAATTTCACTACATACTACGTAGCTGAATAGTTCCACTGTGTTTTAACCTTGAGGCCTTTTTTAAAATATTTTTTTAAATGAAAATCAGCAAACACGTTCATGTCTTTCATGTCATTGAGCTCCATCATTTTCAAGTCATCAACAGCAGCCAGTCAATGGCAGTGCAAGTTGGTGTTCTGAGAGTGTGAGTCAATGCAACCACAAGAGCTCCTTGACCAGTCAGCCAGCCTGTTTTGGTGCAGCCGAATGCCAGATTAGCCGTGGAGTAAAAACCGAGCTGCACTCCCACTCAGTCATGGCTGAACACGTAACACCTCCCCAGGCTTTTGCCTGGCAGAGATATGTTTTAAGCAAGGACCACAGTTTCACACAGTGATGGCGCCTGCAGTAAGATGCATAATTTTACTCTTAACACAAATTTGTTCATCAAGTGCTACTCAGGCTTTCATGTTGACCTGTTCCATGCAACTGGCTACATGTTGCGAGTAGCTACTGTAGGCCACCTGCACTGAGTTCACATTCAGTACTGGGAACATTTAATTAGACACAGAGTTAAGGTAAAAGTTCAATCTATACAAAACAGTCCCACACACTACAAACCTAGCAGGATTGTCAAAAGAAAGTAGTAGTTATAGACTGTTGTATTCCAGCATGGCTCTCCCTCTGACTCCAAACCAAGAGAACCTGGTGAGCTGTCCTTTTTTGGTAGGCAGCAATAACCAGTGAACAATAAGTATGACAGCAGATTGGAAATGTCTTGGCACTCTACAGAACACCTGATTACATAACCCGTATAAAGAAAAACGGGTTTCATACCTTTTTTGTTTTTTAATGTTCGGACTAGAAATGGCTGATACTAACTCAAGGAACTGGACCAGATGTAAGTGACTGGCTGATCTATTCCCTTATATATGTATTTAATAAACATGATGTATATGTCTGACTTCTAGTGAAAGCTAGACCTCTAGCCAGTCGTGGTAGTCTGTAAAATGCACTCTCTGTTGATTTATTTTTATACAGGAAGAAGACGGTAACATGCTTTGATATTATTGGTTACATTTCTCCAATTGAAAAGCTGCGTACTTCACCACACGTTTCTTAGCTTTAGTTACTTTGTCAGACATCAAGTTGAATAGATTTTTAATCGAGAATTGGTTCTGAATCAAAAATGAATGTTAAATCGTGCTTTTCAAAGACTCTCATCCATCCCTCTGTCGTGCAGTAAAATGTGATTGATCAAATCAAATTAAAATGTGAAACCACGTAGCCCTAAGATTTGACTTCTTGGTGTGTTTCAGAGTTGACAGTGTATCATCCAGCCCGGACGGAGTGAAGTCTAGAGAGCTCGGTTCAGCAGCGCTGTATGACGTGTTGCCCTCTAGCTACCCTGACCAGCCAGCGGCGCCCAGCGATGCCTACGGTCCTGCAGATACACACCAGGAAGAAGGTGAGGTTACAACTCTTGCTAAACACATCCCAAGTATTCTCACAATGTATCTGCAGCTCTTCAAAAGTCATAAAGAGGAACTGCACGCTCAATTGTTTTGGTTGTTTTGCACTATACACGACACATTCTGTTCAAAAGAAGCTTGTATTTGCCTGCTTGGATTGGATAGTGTGGTTCAGCCAAATTCTCTTGCAGCTTGTTTTATACCACATAGAAAATGAGTCTGATAGAGGGACAAACTCAGTTCTGTGTCAATAATTCCAGTCCAATACAGAATGGCACTTCCTGTAAAGGGCGTTTTTGAATTCATCCATAGTGTACAATTAAACTGGGATGGCTGATGTTAATGAGTCGCTTAAAATATGTTCTTGTATGCAAGGAATGGTTGGACAGCATGCTAAAGAAATGAAGGAAGCACTTTCCTCAGCATTTAGAGAATTCAACCAGCTCTTACCATGGCGGCTTTTTGTATACTTCCGGCTCACTTCACTCACTCAGGAACCTTCCTGAGCAAAAGCGCACTGTTGGACAAAGTAACTGCTACTGAGCTTAAAGAAATATTTTGGGCCGACAAAGAAGGAGCTTGATTCCTATCTTTAGTCAAGATTACTCTTCGATTTGAACGTTTACATTTTGTATTTGTGTCCCTCAAATCCCTGTCCTTGCACACGAATAGCCCCAGCTCGTACTTGGATTTGAACACACTGTATGCATACTCTCTAATTTGTATATACACACCTTGTTTCCAAGTGTACACAAGTGTTGGCAATAGTGGGGGAAAAAAAGTGTGAGTGAGTGTGTGTATACAGGAAACTCTTGATTGGATCTGCAGTGGAGTTTCCTCGTTCATGTTCATTTAATTGTAAGAAATTGCGATTCACGCTGAATATTTCTGTGCCGTCGTTGTCACTGAAGCATAATGTCCGCCCTTAGTTTCCAGTGCTCTCTCAGGACTGCTGCCATTTGTAGCACTGTTAGTCGCTGGCTCAGACCATCCTGGCTGTATTGGCCAGTTACACATCTGATTGAACACTTGACAAGTACTTACACAAAAAGGATTGCTTCATGTGTTGTGTGACTGGAAATGTTTTTATAGTACTTGGTCGTGGTTCTTTCTACTTCGTTGCTACCTTTCTTTTTTTTTTTAAAGGAGAAAGGGCTCCAGCTGAATTTGAGGACGTAGTTACAAAAAGTTTGTGGGTATTTCATTTTTCGTTATTCGTGGCATCAAAACTTGGTGAACCCGACAGAAACCCCGTATCCCGTTGTACTGTTGCGTTAACGCCAAATCACTTAAAAAAAATAATGGCAATGGAGCTTACTAAGGGGTACCTTGCCTTCTTAAGCCCAGCGCACAGTGAATCCACTCCATACATTCTCTTCAATTTCATTATTGATTAGATAGGCTGCTCTGTGGTATTTTATAGTGTGCTTTAGACATTATTCAATCATAAAATCCAAAATGTATAGATCTGATCAGAATATTTCCCTGTTTTGCCCTGCACTTCAATTTCTAACATGAGATATTTTCAGTATGTCCTGGTTTCTTAAACTCTGGGGTGATAATTGAGTAATAACTCTTTATGTTATGCTAATCTGAAGGTATTCAGTTCAGACTTGAAATGTGTCCATCAAAACTGTTTTTACTATAGAAGTTGCTTTGTGGTGCTTATGATGTCTGTCTTGGCTTTGGATGTAAAGCTGGTTTAATGTCACATGGTTTGTGTCCCTCAGATGAATATGAAGCTGGTCAAGGTGTCAGTGATACTACATTTGGTTGGAAGTCGGTGGGGCAAGAGTTGAGGCCCAATGATGTGACAACAGACTTGACACCTTTTCAGCATGGAAACCGTGCTTTAGCTTCAAAGGATATGAGGAAATTGCAGGGTAAGCTCTCTGACACATGTCCAGTATTTTAAGATGTGAACTACAGTGGCTGCATGTGGCACAAGATATGTTTTGAACTGTGAATTCAAGCTGGCACCCGGGCAGTACGAGTGCAAACAGTCTAGGGCTGCAACAAACGACTATTTTGATAAATGCTCAATCTATTACTTCAATTAATATATTATTAATCTGTTAGAAAGAAAAAAGTTGAATATTATTTCCAGTGTTTTATTCAAAAACCGAACTTATTCTTGTACAATGAAAATTAAATAATTGGATTTTGGGGATGCAGACATGCAATGAGAACCAAAGGGAAATGTAACTAATATGACCAATACTATTTCTGTTGTGAAGAAATCAGAGGTTGAATGTAACTAAATAAAAGTACTGTACACTGCTTATGAAACCGCTTCAATGTAACACTGCTGCCTCTATAGGACCTCCATCAGTGGCTATTTCTCTAGTTATTTCTAACGCTTATGGTCAGACCCACTGGAAATCATGCCGATTCACTAGAAACTCTAGCAGCAACCAGCCCTCCACAGACCCAGATCCAACATCAACCTACGGCTAGACAGGATGGCCCAAAATGTATATCGCCGTATAGATTTGAAGTCCGGACGGTAGTGGTAATATTTGTCAGTATATTTTTCACTCAAATGTCAATATAAATGCCTATCAAGGGGTAGAACACTGCTACAGCAAATGCATGGCATAATTTCAACCATCCCAAAGTCATCGTAAACTGTCAAAAGTTAGAAACGTTATCTATTTACTTAATTGTCCTCTTTAGTGGTTATTTACAGAAAATGCACAATTCCAATAAATACCTTTTTTTTTTAATCACATTATGGTAGCATTATAATTTAGCTTCGCTCTGCACAGTAGAATGAGTGGCTTCTCAGGCGTGCTCAACGGGCTGTTTGTTTTACTCTCCAATGCCAGAGGGCGACAATAAATATAAATAATATAAACCAGCCTCCTCAATGCCGAGGAGGGATTGTAATTATCTGTAAACCCATATTCATGAACTACTTTTATCACCTTTGGTACGAGGGAGGGAGGGAGAGATTTTTTTTTTGATTTTTACAAAATCTTTATTTTATATGAAAAAAACGAATATACGAACAAACACACATTGTAAACACATTAACTAAACAGAACAACAACAAAATCTGAGAGGTGGTCCCTCTCCGTCTCGTCCTCGTCCTGCAGCACCTCCGCCTCGTCCTCGCAGCAGGGAAACCACCGCCGACACGCCTCCCAGTTCAGGACTGGCCACCTCCGTCGGTACGGTCCTCTGGACGTCGGGCCTTGCATTTTGACTCTGCCTCAAACTCCTTAATCGCTCTACCGACAGTAACAGCGATCTTCCTCAACCTCCAGCCCTCCCGATCAGTAAAGCTCTTCACGGCCTTATTGGCCATGTGGAGCCGGATGGACTTAACAAGTCCCGGCAAGTCCGAGAAATGATCCTCTATAAAAATCCTCTGGTTTTTTGTCTTAGCTAGAAACCCTTTTAACTCGTCCACACTATATACATCTCGGTGCTCCTCACCTTCCTCAGAGGAGGAGTCCTCCTCCATACTGGACTCAGACTCCTCGTCCCCCTTACCCGAAGCTCCCTTCTTGGCCCGTGAGCTTTCCTCATCCTCCCTGCTCTTCCTCTTCAGACGGTGAGCCTGACCCTTCTCCTCCTCCATCTCCATGTCAACCTCACCGTCTGACCACACGCAACCCTCCTCCTGCTCACATCTTTCCTTCCCTGCCCCCTCCTCTTCCACCTGCTGGGTCCCACCCAGCTCCTCCCGACCCCACTCTTCCACCTGCTGGGTCCCACCCAGCTCCTCCCGCCCCCCCTCTTCACCCTTCTGGGCCCCACCCAGCCCAGCCCGACCCCCCTCTTCACCCTGCTGGGCCCCACCCAGCTCCTCCCGACCCCCCCCTTCACCCTGCTGGGCCCCGCCCAGCTCCTCCCGACTCCCCTCTTCACCCTGCTGGGCCCCACCCAGCTCCCCCTGTCCTCCCTGTGCCTCCTGCCGGTCCCCTCCGACCCCCTCCGGACCCTCCTGGTTCTGTCCCTCAGGAGCCGCTTCACTAGAAGCGTCCCGCTCGGCTGCCCGCTTACTTGGGCACTCCCTGGCCTGATGCCCCTCTCGTCCACACCGGAAACATTTACCGTTTCCAGAGGTCGCAAACAGCACGTAGTCAAAACCCTCGACTCTGGTCTTGATCACGAGGTTGAGCTCCTCACTCCTGTTGTTCAGGACCATGAGGAGCTGCCTCCTGTGAGACACCACGTGTTTCTGCAGGGGAGACCTGCACCCCGAGGAGACCTTCCTCACCCCCGACACCACCCTCCCGTGCCTCGCCAGCTCTCCGAGCAACACCTCGTCCCTAATGAACGGGGGCACGTTGTCCACCGTCACTCTCACCGCCGGCGTTACAAGCGGCAGCACCGGCACCACCGTGCCCTTCACCACGATGCCTTTCGCCGCCACCGTGCTCACCTTCTCCACGCTGTCGAGGAAGATCACGACCGCGCTGTTCATGCGGGCGGCGGACTTCACGCTGCCGTGACCCACCACCCGCCCCACCGCCAGACTGCAGTCCTCCACGGAGCACGCGAAGCCCGGTGCGACTCTCAGGCCATGTCCCCGAGTCAACCAGCTGAGGTCCATAGCGCGTTAGCACACTGCTAACGCGCGCCGGCCGGCTGCGCCAACACGCACACAACAAGCCACCAAACCCCCTCGTGCACACAATAACCCCACACACACTACAACACACACTACAACATACACTGCCTTCTGTCGACCACTACCAACAAGAAAAACAGACAAAAAACACAATTTACTCACAACACCGCTCTCAGCTCACAACCTCCGTCCTCACGCTCAGAGAGAGGGAGAGAGAGAGAGAGAGAGAGATACCTTTTTATAAATTCATTAGATTTGGCAACAAAATATTGACTTTCTGTTTCTAAAGTATCTTTAAAGAAGTGTTTCGTTGTACAAACCGTAGTCCTGTTCATTGAGCTTATATGGGGAACTGTTTGTGACCGCCGGTGCTCTTCAAAGGCGCTCTGGTGCACTACCACTTTCATCCACAGGGACCGCCACAATCACAGTTCCTCGTAGCGGCTTCAAGTACAACTTCGAGGTACTTGTACTTTACTTGGGTATTTCCATTTTCTACTACTTTTATTCTTCTACTCAAGTACATGTCGGAGATTAACATTGCACTTTTTAATCCAACATTTATTTGACAACTTTAGTTACTTTCAAGATTCTGATTAATAATAAAGGAAATATAATCAGTTAATACATTAAGGCTATAGCTCCCCAGCAGTATATAAAATGATCATGTTGTAGCCGAGCTACAACATGAACACAATAGATCACTAATTATAATCCAGCAATAAAATATATATTCTACATAATTGGTACTTTTACTTTAAGTATGTATTGATGCTAATACTTTTGCACTTTCACTAAGTATTTTTATACTGCAGTGTCGCTACTTTTGTTTAAAGTTACTGAGAGGGACATTAAACTGGTCCTGAACCAGTCTCTGTGTAGTCCTGGTCCTCTATAGACCTCCATCAGTAAACGGACCATCGGAGAGAAGATGGTCTGGTTCTATAGAGTTCTTCTTAAAGCTCCTCATCGGAGCCACCGGGTCGGATTCTGGTGAAACCAGATGACATTATGCAGGTACACCAGAACCTCCTTAAGCTCAGACTCTAGCAGAGACCAGTCCACCGTGGACAGACCTAGATCCAGCTTCACCGCAGACCTGCAGTCAGAAGCTCCAGAGGGAGGAGATGCTGCTGCTGCTGCTGCTGCTGCCGGGAGAAGAGCTCTCCTCCTCCTCCAGGAGCCGAGCTTCTCCTCTCTGCTCTGCTGGTCCCTGCTTGGAGCCGACACCGCCGACACTGCTGGAGAGTCAATCATGCGCTGGCTTTCAGACCGTTACCGTTTAGTTTTTTTTAATTAGTGCAAACGCAGGACAACGGGTTCTTTCTCACAGCGGTGTCATTTCCTGTAATCCATCATGGAGTTGTTGCCACAGTGCATGACGTGCATCATCCCACAGACACGGCTAATAGATGGTGAAAAAGTTGATGACCACTGTTATATTTTTCTCATTGATAACTCAATTTAGTTGTTGCAGCCCTTAACAAGTCTATGATGTGGGGTGTTTTAATGCTGGGCTATCTCCAAATGTCAGGCAGTGCAAGATAATAAAAACCCACTTACTCATTCGCAGTTCCACAAGTAGCTGCTTATGGAAAAATGAGCCACATCAACTGATTCATAAGTGGTTGATTTTTAGTTTATAACTTAATATGTGACCCTAAACACTGATGATGATGATGAGCATTTTGAACCTGCACATGGATGGCAGCATGCTATGGTACAGCTCATTAGTGCAGTGAGAGTGTGTGTTGTACTGATGTGCGGTGTTGCCGTTGCAGACAGAGGGATGGCTCACTCTGAGGAGTCTCGGCTGGCCAACCTCCTGCGCCGGGTCTCCAGGGAGGACGATCGCGACCGCAGGCTGGCCACCCTCAAGCAGCTGAAGGACTTCATCAGCCACAGCGAGAGCAAAGTGGTCAGTCCCATCTTCTTCCTGTACATAAAAACTCCCCATAAAATCCTTTCACAGGGAAAAAAGGGAAGAAACCTCCAGGAGAGCATCAGAGGAGGATCCCTCTATCAGGATGGACAGAAGCAATAGATGTCATGTGTACAGAATGAACAACATAACTTAAAGCATAACTACCAAAAGGCCACAGAAGCACTTAAATGCATTCATCTTTGTAAACTACTAACTGTGTACTTCTACTTCAGAGGAAAACATTGTACTCTGCATTTCCCTGACAGGAACATGTTACTGGTCCATTGCAGATAGAGATGTACTCCCTGTTGGAATGGAAAGCTCCCCCTTTAACAGCTAGACTTAAGCACATTATAACACAATTATAACGCTATCATGATGTGTTCAAGAGAAATCTTGTCAAATGTAGTTCTGGTGAGAAACCTGCATGCATCCAGTTATTTTCCTCACAATATAAACAAGATGTTGGAGATGAATCATAACCTGTTTAACTTCCTAACACTAGCGCTTATTGATCATTAAAACTACCAATGACGACATTTTATTTAATTAAGCAACTATTTCAATATGAAGACTGGAATCATCCACCATAGATGGCAAAGCAAATGGATAATACTCAAATCTTTGACAGTTTACATTGACTTCAGGATGATTGAAATTATGTCATGCAGTTGTCATAGTGGTGCTCTTCCCTTTTCAGAAGCATTTATATTGACCTAATGAGAAACAAATCAGTTTTTACAAAGATCTTGACGGCCACCAATGTTGAGTTATTACTCCAGAGCCCTCCGACTGTGCAAGATATTTGGTTTGGTGTTTTCTTCCGTTTTATCACTCCAAACAGGCAAAGCTGTGTCGTACAAGGAGAATAAACCGTGTTCTTTATCCTGCACAGACCCTGGTCAAACAGTTGGACACCATCCTCAGCACCTTGAATGACATTCTGAATGAGAGGTAAGTCTTTATTCATTCCACATTCTGCAGAGACCATGTGTGGTTGGAGGCCCACCTGGAAGTTAAAAAGCCAATGGGATTTTGGATTATTGCATAAAATATACTGTGGCAAACACAAGTTTATGATACTCGTTTGTTTTTATTCAGCAAGATAATCTTCACAAATATACTTTGTGATTTTTAGAAGCGTGAGTGCTATCGGCACAAGTAGAACGCTTAGGTCAGGCTATAAAGGAACGGCACCGGGTTCATATGACTTCACGTCACCTCCAGTAAGCTGTTCAACTAATGACTTCAATAGTCTTTATTCAGCCCCTTTTTAAGATGCGGGAAAAATGTAACTTTTCAGGCTGGATATTTACTGACAGTGGAGCTGAAATCTCTGAAGCTTGTGCTCACAACGTTTAAACGGGCAATAATATTCAGGTAATGGTGAAGCTGTCCCTTTTGGCTGCTTCATAAATATGAGACCACATAATGCACCTCTGTCTCCGAGGCGTGACACAACTCCCACTGCACCCCTGCTTCTTCAACCCGCACTGCTTTCTGCTGGTCTCTAACATGTGGTCTCCTTCCTGGTGCCGTGGCTGTGCACAGCAGCAAGCTGCTGTGGGAGTTGCGTCAGGACGCCGCAGCCTGCCTGGGTCTCCTCTGCACGGTGCTCGGCTACGAGGCCGAGCGCATCTTCAAGTGGCTCTTCCTCAAGCTCACCTCCAGCAGCCGCGACGAGGTGAAGCTGCTGTACCTGGTGGCGGCGCAGTGCGCTCTGGAGGCTGCCGGAGAGAGGAAGGCCTTCTCTCACGTCATGCAGGTACACACACACACACACACACACACACACACACACACACGGAGGCTGCAGTACACATCTGGGGTCTTATTCCTAACCGTTGCGTACGCACAAAACGGGGCCTGAAACGTGTGCACGCCCCTTCCCTCTCTGACCCGTGGATACAAAGATTATGGAGATGCGGAGCGTCAATAGTTTGTTCCAGAGAGAAAGCTGCAGCATACTGTACACGGACAAACTGACAACAGCTATCCAATGCCAGTATCAAGGTGCACTGGAGTTACCATGGTGACTGTAAGCCTTGTCAGACATTGAGTCCCGCCTTACTCTGCAGGAGTTGCACATGAGAAAACTCAAGAACAGTTAGGATTGTAAATGGGAGAATTAGGAGGGAACCAGTGTTCAGGGATCACCTCTTCTCCGTAGTGTCCCTGATTCCCCGTAAAGACCCACTGATCAGCAGCTCGTGTCTATGCATCAACATTCATGAGGTGCTTTGCATTGACCTTTTTATGGCTGAATGTGGGTGTGTGGAGAGTGGGATGTGAGGCTGAACCAGCTAAACACGCACTGTTTTTAGACTAGCTCACTGACAGGTGTACGCAAGGTTTTAATAATCTGAATATGTTTCCTCCTTTTGTACGTACGTAGTGTGGATCCTAGGTTTTTATAAATGTGACCCCAGGGCTGGACTTTGCTCCTAAAACACAGCTGGTTCTTAGAGCTGGGAAGTCTACACTGTCCGGGTTCATGTGAGGACCGGGTAGGGGGATGGTTTTTAACTGGACTGTTTGGTGCGTTTCAGCTGGTGATGAGCAACCTGCAGTCCATCCTGGAAAACGTGGACACGCCGGAGCTGCTTTGTCAAAGTGTTAAGTGCATCCTCCAGGTGGCCCGCTGCTACCCGCACGTCTTCAGCACCAACTTCAGGGTAAGTGTTGGAGCAGCGATGAGTTGCACATGTTTGAGCCCCACAAGGTCAGCTGACTAAGGTGCTTGCTGCTTTTCCACAGGACACGGTAGACATCTTGGTGGGGTGGCACATTGACCACACACAGAAGCAGGCCCTCACTCAGCAAGTTTCAGGTCAGCTGGTGTTCATTGTGTCTGCGGTTCAGTTTCCAAGCTTTTTGGCCCCATCGGCTGCTAATACAGTAGGAATGCACCGATTGTGAAATTTAAAATAGATTAAAATAACAATTTGGGTGATATTGATAATTTTTGCTGGTATGTCTGCATAATAACATTTGAAGCTGTTGTAAAGTCAAATACGCCCGAATTCAATAGTCACAACCTTTTGTTATAACCTTCACATGAATAAGAAAAAAAAAACAACTGCTTTACACCTACATACTCAATGAGAAGAATGTTTCGGTACATATCCCAACAAAAACATTTTATGAAACCGAGGCGGGCGACTGTGACTCGGCGCTGTGACAGGTCCGTCCTTCAATCGGAGGATCGGCGGTTCGATCCCCGGCTCCGCTAGAAAGACACTTAACCCTGAATTGCTCCCCGTAGCTGTGTCTACTGTGTATGAATGTAAGTCGCTTTGGATTAAAGCGTCAGCTAAATGAAATGTAAACTTATGTAAAAGCAGTTATAAGCAGCGTTTCCCCACACATAGACTATACTTTCTATATTAATTGCACCAGTATATTTGGCAACCCAACCAGCAATTCCTTTCTTGAGGACGACACTATCAGTTCCCGAGTTGACAGTACTCGGCTCGAGGAGCGGATGGATGGAAAGCATCTTGCTGCCTCAGCGTGTGGATTAGTGGTGCAAACGTGCTCCAGTGTGTTGTTTCTTCTGGTGCTGGTGAAATTCAGGTCCAATTCCTGTTGTGCATTTTTTCTTGTTTTTTTTTTAAGGCAAGAATATAAACGCTGGTGAATTCTAGCAGACAATATGACCCACATTTTAACATAATAATTCAACATCAGGAAAACTTTGTCCATCGCTTGAGCCCCGAGCATCATTGATGTGAACACTCAGTCCGCTCCCCTCTTCTTACCGGAGTCTTGATCCAGATGTTATGCTGACGCATTTTTTTAAATCTTTGAGAACATGTAAAAACATGTACATCTCTTAAGCTTCTGTTCGTCCAAGTTTGTACTTCAGGCATCAAACTAAAAACCTATGATGTGTTGCGTTGTAAGCGGCATCATGGCAGTCCTGTGCTTTTCTCCCCTGGTCCGTAGGCTGGCTACAGAGTCTGGAGCAGTTCTGGGTGGCAGACCTCACCTTCTCCACCACTCTGCTGGGACAGTTCTTGGAGGATATGGAGGCATACGCAGAGGTGAAGTTAGTTCAGAGTCCCATGAGTGTTATTTCACAGGCTAGGACAACAAGTTCTATATTGGGACAACACATGTTTTGTACTATTTCCATTGAGAAGAAGCAAGAAAAGTTGTTTATTTTTGATGAAATGAATGTCTCCATAAATGTCTCTGGACTTGACCGCGTCTGTGCACCATTTAGGATCTGAACCACGTGCTGGCAGGCGAGGTGGTGGATGAAGACATCCCCCCTCCCTCAGTGTCACTGCCAAAGCTGGCAGCTCTACTGAGGGTCTTCAGCACAGTGGTCCGCAGCATCGGAGAGCGCTTCAGCCCCTTCAGAGGACCGCCCATCACTGAGGTCTACGTCACCGATGTAAGAGCCACAAAAGCAGCACTGATGTCACAAGCCGTATATCCATTACATTTAATTAGAATAATTAAAATAACATCATTTAATTCAATGTAATGTCAATCATTTGGCCAAGGATCGGGTAGCATAAATGATCTGATAATGTGACATCACGTTGGTGCATAGACCTGCGTACTCGCCGATGCAGCGGTTCAGCTTGTACCTTGTGTCAGTCATTTCTGAGACTGGTATGGGAGCAACTTTAAATATGGAGGGATGTTATTGTTATCGGCCCTGATATTCTATATTGGTGCACTTCACTCCCAAACAATGGCTTTTCCATTGGTTAAAGGTTCAGCATGTAGTCCTGTGGTCACCCTCCTCTCCGGCTCAGTGGTCGAGCGAGCTAGATAGTGAATGGAGAGAGGGAGCGGCGTAAGTGAGAACAAAGCTGAGAATCAGAATAGAATGAAACGCTATTTTCTGCACAAGCAAACGCGTTCACGCCTCCTCAACAGCACACAGGAAGGTGCAATATCTTCAGTGAATGTCGACCGAGGAAGTCTTTGTCTCTGACGGACAGGGAAAACATGTACACACACACACACACACACACACACAAAAGCACATAAAAACACACACCGGTGTAACAACCCGTTCTCGGCTGCTTTGTATCAGACACCAGAGGTTGGCCCGAGAGGGGCTGTTTTTGTCTTTACATTATTTAGTTTTTTTGCACATTATATCTTTATCAAACCTATATATGTAGATATGGTGAGGTTTATGGTCATGTCTTCCAAATCCTACCAAAATTAATTCACTTTTGTTTCATTCTAACATTTGCTGCAGCAAAATGATCAACTATGAAAGCTATGATTTACATGAGGCACAGTTTTGGGTCACAGTGCAGTTAATATCTACCCTCTCTGACACTGAATGCCATACCACAGCTTTTATGGTGTCACAATCTGTGTTTCTTATTTCCTCTTTGTTCCGTCTTTCCTCAGGTTCTGAACCGGGTTCTGTCCTGTGTGACCACGGCGAAGCAGGTTCAGTTCTCTGAGCCGGTTCTCACAGCAGGGAACGAGTGTGTGGGTGTGTTGCTGGCCGGCGTGGAGCCCTGTGGTCAGCTGATGGAGGCCGTCCTCGCCTATGGCCTAGACCAGCTGGACTGCTGCCGGGCTTGTGGGCCGGACTACAATCTGGCAGTGCTCAGCCTCGTCACTCTGGTACTGCTGCTCTGTGGAGTCTGGTCACACCGGCAGTAGGGCTGCACAATTATGATCAGTTTTGAGATCACAATAATTTGTCAAGATTATTCATTGATTTTATGGACTAAATATTTGAATGCGACTTTCCTGCTACTCTACTTGTTGGGTCAAGATGTTACTGGAAATAAAACTAGCGGAGTCATTTTTTCATTTCTGCAAAGGAATATGAACGCAGGAATACATTTTTAAGGTAAATGCATTAATCACAAATTAGGAGGCTAGATAAACAATTGTGTGTTTTTGCTCTTGTAAACGCATAAACTGTACAAACTAAATTGGGTTGAAAGTCATAAATGCATTTCCTGGAACATTTCCTTGACGTGAGTTTTGCTCTGCGTTTGCTTTCAGATTGTGGACCAAGTCAACATGAAGCTGCCCGCGTCCTTCGTTGAGAAGTTGTTGGCACCGGACTCCCAGCTGCTGAAGCTGCGCTTCCATAGAGAGAAGGAGGTGTGTGTGTGCGTGTGTGCGTGTGTGGGTGTCCGCCGATACGATGAGTGGTCTGCCTCCCTGTGGGGGCGAGACTGGCATCTTTCTTTTAAGTGTATCAAGCTTGACTTCAACAAAATGTAACAATTACATAAATGGATGTAAAAGTACTGATTTAATAATTAATTAAATCAGTACTTTTACATCCATATTAGATCCTGTGTTGGACTGACCCCGGTATCAGTGTATTGAGCGTCTATCTTCTACAGTCAGATGGGGCGGCGGTCAGAGCACTTGTTCCACACCAAACCTGGAGAAAAAAAACAAATGTATGGACCCGACTCTGTGCACTTGAAAGTGGTCATGTTGAAACCGGAAGAGGCCAAACATTAACTGCTGCCTTAAGGCTGGGAGCACGCTCTGGTCTAGAATAGCATTGTTTGCTTTAGATTAATATTTCCCTGCTTTGGCTCTAAGGATCCAGGAAACACCCACCCAGACCAAAAGCACAAAGGATAATAATGTCAGGGTTAGGGCTGCCTTTTGTTATACTTGTCTTTAGGTGAGATGAAATGAAAATCAAACAATATAATGTCCTCAAAGCTAAAGCACAGTGTTTATATCTTTCTATTAATAGGTGATGTCAGCTGTTCACGGTGTGTACCAGGCACTGCTGGGCCTGAAAAACATTCCCACACTGGAGGCGGCTTATAAGCTGGTTCTGGGTGAGATAGCATGTGCCCTGTCCAGCCTGACGGTAACCCTGGAGCCCAGTGGTCGGGCCCCAGCACCCAGCGGCCCCTGCTCCAGCATCCAGCACCCTGCTTTTGCATCCCTTGCCCTACCCCAGGAGAAGGCCCAGTTCACCCTCATCTTCAATCTCAGCACCCTCACCACCATCGGCAATACCAAAAACTCTCTGATTGGGGTGAGCCGCGGTGCTTTTCTACCCTGTTGATCACTAAACGGCACTGAGTTGTACTGCGGTGACATGGCACTGGGAGTACTGGTAAAATGACTCTGTGTTATATGTCTGCAACTTATCGAAATGCCCTGGCTGCCTCTGGATTGCTACCATATTACACTTTGATATCGCGATTATTGTCGACGCAAATATCAGTTTTATGGTTTAACTATTATTGGCCTGAATATTTCTAATAAATATCTATAGCTAATGAACTAAAATATGTATTCTCATCATCAACTATGTCCTACTACTTTATTTATCTTCTATGGTGGTTATTCTATTAACCACCATAGGTATTCTATTCACTGGGCTAAAAGTTAGATTCCGGTGGACCTTTCACCTCAGCACACAGACCCAGTGATGTCGTCGTGCTGGTGAGAAACTGGGACTGAAGCTGCATTAGGAGGTGAGCCGCCGTTTCATGGGGCCTTGTGTGTTTCATGTGTTTTTAGATGTGGGCGTTGTCTCCCACGGTCTTCACTCTGCTCAGTCACAATCTGATGCTGGTCCACTCTGAGCTAGCCGTCTACTACCCTGCCATCCAGTATGCTGTACTCTACACCCTGTACTCCCACTGCACCAGGTAGTGTGTGTGTGTGTCTCTCTCTCTCTCGCTCTCTCTCTCTCTCTCTTCCCCCCTCCCCCCCTAACTGGCCGTGTGTCACTGTTTCTCCAGGCATGATCATTTTATCTCCTCCAGCCTGTCATCGTCTCCCTCCCTGTTCGATGGCGCCGTCATCAGTACTGTGACCACGGCAACAAAGAAGCATTTTGGCACACTGCTGAGTCTCCTGGGAGGTCTGCTGGTGAAGGAGCACCTCTACCCAGAAGCCAGGTTCTTTCATCGTGCCAATTCACACAACAATACATCTCAACGATGTTCCGTTACTCATAGAGTTTCCCCAGTGTACAACCAAGAATAGTCCACGTGGACGGCTGTCCACTCTTTGTGGCGTCTTGGTGCCACTTCGGTCTTGAACTTGTAGGGGTCACTGCTGGGCCTCCCCACTTCAGTGCTACTGCTCCAGCCAGTTACATCAGCTGTCTTGAGTCAGCACAGGGGCGACTGGCTCAGTGGTAAGCAGGGTCGTCCGGTCTTTAATCAGATCGGCGGTTTGATCCCCGGCTCCGCTAGCCCATGTCGATGTGTCCTTGGCAAGACACTTAACCCCAAGTTGCTCCCGTAGCTGTTCTACAGTGTGAATGTTAGTTACTCCTGATGGGCAGGTGGAACCTTAGCTCCTCCCATCAGTGTGTGAATGGGTGAATGATGTCGTGTTAAAGAGCTTTGAGTGGTCGTAAAGACTAGAAAAGATCTATAGTACAGGTCCATTTACCACATGCACACATACCTCCACTTAAAGAAACACCTGTTCACCTCTCCATCAGCCCACAGTCGTACAAATGGTTTGTGTGAGTTTGAGGAAACTGGGGTCAAAGGTTGTGCCTCACATGTCTCGTGACCAGAACTAGTCAGCTGACCGTGATGGAAACAGCCTCCCACGAAGCCTTTAGTTTCCACACACGGCAGTAGAGTTGAGAAGAGGATTGTTCCTTTTTTAAATATGCTCTTTGGATGGTTGTGATGTCATAAACTGATGTCACTGGTTACCGGTGGCCGCCCGCATCCGCTTCAAAACATTGGTACTTGCGTACCGTGCTGCGAACAGATCGGGTCCAGTCTACATCCAGGACATGGTCAAACCGTACACCCCAGCCCGTTCACTTCGCTCGGCTTCTGCCAATCTGCTTGTAGCTCCTTCACTTCGAGCTAAATCACGACTGTTTGCTGTGCTGGCTCCTCATTGGTGGAACGAGCTTCCCATTGACATCAGGACAGCAGAAAGTCTCTACATCTTCCGGCGCAAACTAAAAACACATCTCTTTCGACTATACCTTGAATAGGTAGCACTTAAATGCCGTAGTAGCACTTAAATGTCCCTTACCGATAGCACTTCAGTAGCACTTAAATGGCACTTACGGATAGTACTTTGTAGTTTAACTTTATTGAAGAAATTGTACTTGCTTGATTCTTGTTGTTCTGAGTTTGGACTCACGGTTTAATGCACTTATTGTAAGTCGCTTTGGATAAAAGCGTCAGCTAAATGACATGTAATGTAATAAACATCCAGTCAACACCGTTTTCAGATGTACTCAATGTTTGTGGGACTAGTAGCAACGACTTTTCAGCCGGACCCTAAACATGACTTGCTGTGACATCTTTTGTGTTGGCTTGTCAGGAGGCTGCTGCTGACCTGGGCTCAGGAGATCTCTGTGCTGATGAAGAAGTCGGACACCTACAGCCCTCTCTTCTCCCTGCCCTCCTTCAACAAGTTCTGCAGGGGTCTGCTGGCTAACGGTAAGCCTCCAAGATGTCCGAGGATTGTTCGCCTTGTGTTTTCCACGGGCGGACAGCTTGTCATTTGTGGTTTAATTTTTTTTTCTTAGGTCTTAATGAAGACCAAAGTATCTGCCTTCAGACCTGCCACAGTTTACAGGTCCTCTCTTCGTCCCTGTCCACTGAGCTGCTCCAGAGGTGAACCTCATTAGCTTAAAGTGCTTCTAGGCTGTGTTTAACATTTGACTTGTGAAGTAGGCACGAGTTCTCACTGCTCTGTACTTTCCCTTTCAGGTGTGTGGACGTCTCCAGAGTCCAGTTGGTCCACTCGGCAGTGAGGGTGAGGCAGGCCTATGGCAAGCTGCTCAGGACAATCCCCCTTGATGTGGCTTTAAGGTAACTCTTATTGTACATCTTAAGTATATGATATTCACAGTTGGCAACACCCTGCCTCAGCATGAATAAAGTTGTATTAGCTGTATCTATGAGAGCAGTGTAGAGTGACGAGTCCCACGGTGAATAAAACGGTCTGCAGTAGTGGTACAGTAGTATTATGGATAAATGTACCTGTACTTGTATAGATCTTTTCTAGTCTTCCGACCACTCAAAGCGCTTTAATACTAGATGACATCATTCATCCATTCATACACTGATGGGAGGAGCCACCTGCCCATCAGGACTAACATTCACACACCTCGTAGGCACAGTTACAGGAGACATTTTTACAGACAGTCTGTAAACGATAGCAAACACAGGATTCACAACTGAAGCAGCTGTTGATGACTGAGGTAAGAGGTCTCAGCATTAGACGGTATAAAACTGTCAATAAAATCTGTTGACAATAAAATAGGCCTTTGTCTTTATGAAGTGTGAATTGCCAACACGATCCTTGAGCATACAGTCATGAATACGCACAAACAAATATGTATCGGTTGGGTCCTGCAGTGCATGAGATTAGCTTTCCAGAGGGACAGACACATGCGAGCAACCTGGTGGATATGATGCCTGATTCTTTCACACAGTTGAATGTATGCCTAATCAATTCTGCGTGTGTGATTTGTGTCCGTCCACAGTAACCACAGCCACCCTGAGATGCGGGAGATCTCTCTGGCCATCCGCCACCACATGAGCCGAGCACCGAGCAACACCTTCCACCCCCAGGACTTCAGCGACCTCATCAGCTTCATCTTATACGGAGTCCTTCACCGTGGAGGGTACGAGTCAACAGCTGTTATCAGGCCTTTGTTCTTCTTCTTCCAGTCCTATGGAGACCACCGTTGTTCAGTATGACATCATCGTGAATTCACTACTGATCAGTGATAGTGGGGTGCTTCCATTTTCTAATATTAACTGTAAGAAAAGGTCAAGCAAATTTACTTTACATTTTTTCCACCTTTTTTCTTTTGGAGTTGGGGAGTATATTTAAATTTAATTCAGTTAATTTTGTATAGCCCAATATCACAAATTACAAATTTGCCTAAGAGGGCTTTACAATCTGTACACATACGACACATTAAAGTACACCATATTATTATTATTATTATTATTACCATTATTATTACCATTATTAATTATGGCAGGCAAATGACATTAGGATAAATATTGGTTTATTTTCTAATACCTTTCTACTCATTTCATTAATCCTAATCATACTTCTTAGTCGTGGTGTAACTGTCCATTGTTGTTCCAGCACGCATGTGAACATCGGATTAATGACACAGTTTAACATCAGAATGAAACAATCGTTATCCTTCGATATTCAGTAAAATAATATACATCTTACTATATATGTTACATTGTGAACAACTAATCTATGTTTAAATTGACACAAGGAGAACGAAGGTTGTTCATTTATGGTTACATTATGATGGGTTCAGGCTCTGTGAAAATGGGTATTGGTTGAAGGTAAACTATTACGTTATCATGATGTGTTCACATGTAATAGTTTGGAGATGTTTTCACAACAGAATAGATAGAGATGAATTATGAGCTGTTTTACTAACTCTAATAATACATCATTACAACTATCTGTGCCGGGAGTTTTATGACCTGTTGTAGCACTACTTCTTCAAAAAGCATTATAGTACGATGTTATTTGAAATAGTTTTATTTGATAGAGACGGTGGGAGCTTTTGATAATTTTGGGCGTTAACATTAAGATGCACAGCAGTCATCAGTGAACCACACGATCAAACAACATACCACAATACACAGAGACATATTCATGCTCGATGCTGAGTTTCATGTCCTCTGTCCACAGCAAAGATCCCTGGCTGGAGCGTCTGTACTACAGCTGCCAGCGGCTGGAGAAAAGGGATGCCCGGGGGGGTGCGGACGGCAGCAAGACTGGCGTGGTGCCGCGGGGGCTGTTGAAGACCGAGGCGGTGCTGTGGCAGTGGGCTGTGTGGGAGGCCGCACAGTTCACTGTGCTGTCCAAACTCCGAACGCCCCTGGGCCGGGCTCAGGACACCTTCCAGACCATCGAAGGTAAACTCGTCTTCACAGTGACTCCAACCCAAAGGTCCGGTCTAGTACCCGGTGACGATGAGCAGTGTTTGCATTTCCAGAGAGCAGCGCTTGTGATTTTTCCCCCCAGAATGTGGGTCCAGACATCGTAAACCATTGTCCCTCTCACCTCCTTCAGTGGGACATAGTATAGTCATTTAACAGACCGGTATGTAGATGATGTTCTTTGAGATTGCTCTTTTTCTTTGATTTACATCCTTCTAACAGGATCTAGTTCACTCGGTAATGGACATGGCTTATCCACAGGGAATCCTTAAACTATGGGGGGTTAAATTTCACTGTGCAATGTATGACAATAAAAGTTGAATTACATTTACAATGTTTTTTATATTGAGAAATATCAGAACGTATTAGTTGCAGTCAATAACAGCCACTTATTAAATCAAATTGAATATAATTTTTTTACTTGGATCTGATGATTTCTTTTGATAGAAGGTAGCTGGATGAGAGACATAGGGTCCCCCATTGGACAATAACCCCAGAACCTTGTCACCCGTGTCCCCGTGCTCCAGGTATGATCCGGAGCCTGGCAGCCCACAGTCTGAACCCAGAGCAGGATGTCGGAGCGTGGGCCGGTGCCGGAGGTGACGGGGATTGTCACCACTCGAATCAGCTCCGCCTTGCTCTGCTGCTCCAGTACGTGGAGAACCTGGAGAAGCTCATGTACAACGCCTACGAGGGCTGCGCCAACGCTCTCACCGCCCCGCCAAAGGTGTGCAATTTACAGCTCCACACTCTGCCGCTGGTTAACGGGAACAACATTCGAGTAGCGCTCATTCAGATGGGTTCATCGTGGCAACCCCTTACCTTTTTAGTAATGGCGCCTAAATCATTTGATGGGTCCCTCCCCCTCTGTCTCAGGGCATCAGGACATTCTTCTACACCAACCGCCAGACATGCCAAGACTGGCTGACGAGGATCCGCCTGGCCCTCATGAGAGTGGGTCTTCTTTCTGGCCAGCCCGCTGTAACCATTCGCCACGGCTTCGACCTGCTCGCAGAGATCAAAAACAGCAGCGCCCAGGTCAGTGCCAATTAGTTGCTGCTCGGGATGCTTTCATCTGAAGAGTTGACCTCTGAAGATGAGCGTGTAGAAGGCGTTGATCCTTTTTGTGTAGTTCTACATCTCCAGCCTCTCGTTCCAACACCAACATTGTATTCTGGGTGAAAACACACAATAGGTATTTCTACTTTCTCCTCGCTCTCATTGACTAGGTAGTTGTATAACAGATATTAAAAAGATAATTTTATTTTGTATTAGTTTTATTACAGTTTGTTTGATTGTTTCAGTCACTCAGCCCTTCATTACATTATCTTTGAATGAGGAAAACCTAAAGAAACGACAAACAGAAATTCCAGAAATTCCCAATGGCTGCTGTGTGTGTGTGTGTGTGTGTGTGTGTGTGTGTGTGTGTGTGTGTGTGTGTGTGTGTGTGTGTGTGTGTGTGTGTGTGTGTGTGTGTGTGTGTGTGTGTGTGTGTGTGTGTGTGTGTGTGTGTGTGTGTGTGTGTGTGTGTGTGTGTGTGTGTGTGTGTGTGTGTGTGTGTGTGTGTGTGTGTGTGTGTGTGTGTGTGTGTGTGTGTGTGTGTGTGTGTGTGTGTGTGTGTGTGTGTGTGTGTGTGTGTGTGTGTGTGTGTGTGTGTGTGTGTGTGTGTGTGTGTGTGTGTGTGTGTGTGTGTGTGTGTGTGTGTGTGTGTGTGTGTGTGTGTGTGTGTGTGTGTGTGTGTGTGTGTGTGTGTGTGTGTGTGTGTGTGTGTGTGTGTGTGTGTGTGTGTGTGTGTGTGTGTGTGTGTGTGTGTGTGTGTGTGTGTGTGTGTGTGTGTGTGTGTGTGTGTGTGTGTGTGTGTGTGTGTGTGTGTGTGTGTGTGTGTGTGTGTGTGTGTGTGTGTGTGTGTGTGTGTGTGTGTGTGTGTGTGTGTGTGTGTGTGTGTGTGTGTGTGTGTGTGTGTGTGTGTGTGTGTGTGTGTGGTTAGCTAGCTGATAGTATGTTTTGGTGTGCCCAACAGGGTCCAGAGCTGGAGGTTCCTCTGACATTGCTGGTGGAGGCTCTGTGTGAGCTGCGTTGTCCTGAGGCCATCCAGGGCCTGGCAGCCTGGAGCCTCATCACCACTGGGAGGAGCCCGGGCTGGCTGTCGTCAGTCGCCCTGCAGGCTGAAGGACGGTAAGCAACATCCTCACGGCTCGCGAAGTCCACTACTAAACCATCCAAATGCACATGCCTTTGGTTGTCCTCTACTAAATAGTAACTGTCTGTGTGTGCAGCTTTGAGAAGGCAGCTCTGGAGTATCAAGATCAGCTGTCTGCGGTCACAGGGATGGACTGCAGCATCAAAAGCTCTGAATGCTGTCTACTCAAACTCTCCGGCAACACCAGCAGCCCCAATCACACCAGCAACGGTAACCAGCAGCCTGTCCAGCCTCCATATAATAAAACAGTGCACTTCAGTCATTATGTCTAGATTTTAAAGTAATGGCCTCAGAATTATATTTAATACAAAGCTGCAATGGATAACCGGTTTGTGATGGTTCAACGTTCTCTACTGGTTTGTGCAGTGCCCTTTTTAAACCTCACCGCTCATACAGTGTTCCACCGTGGGTCCTCAGTTATACACCGGCCATGATATATAGCAGTGGAGTCCCACACCAAGTCCCAGCTACACATCATCAACTCCAGTAAAACACACTCTGGTCCAGGACAAACACCAGAGGTAGACTTCGTCCAACTGATAGGACCCCGAACAGCCATTGATTTATTAGGATGCTTAGATATGAAACGATTGGGTTATGTTACTATTCTAACTCTGTACATCGAGAAAACTACCAAAACGCCACAAAAACACCTCTGTATACTCATTACTGTGTACTTCTACTTTTACCTCCCGAGAATACTGGTTATGTTGCGGGTTCAGATTTCACTCACTAAATATAACAATTAAAATATGATCCAGCATGATATATAGGTTGAAGGCTTCACCTTGAACAGACGTTATGTAGATGCACTGTGCTGATGACGCCTCTCATCTAAAGTAACACTTGGAATGCAGGACTTTTACTGAGCGGTAATCATAGTTTTACTATTATTAGTTCAAGGAAAATAAATGGTCATTTTGCAACCCAGGTCTTGCTGGCTGTCCGCTCCCCTCGAATGAATCCAATTCAACGCTTCCTTCTCCGATCCCGATGAGTGCATTCTGGCAAAGTGCTCCAGTAATAAATGGGAGCTACCACCCTGCTGTGCATGTAAATGTGGCCGTCGTTGCCAAAGCAAAATTAGTATAATTTTAACTTGAGCAAAAAGGTTTTGAGTAGGCCTCTTTCTTCTAACACTGCAGATACAAACATGCTCAGTGAGAGGGTGTCTACATACCTGGGCCCCCAACAGGGAGGTCTTTTCCAAATGGTCCTATGTGTAGCTTGTTGGGCCACAACCAGTGAAGTTGAAAAGTAGAGTGTGGCTTTAATGAGCGGTATTTTGCTGCCGTTAACGTTGTCAGTTTTGAGCTGCAGCATTGGAACCCAAAGGGCTGCTGCTCTTCGTGGGCTTATTTTGTGCGTTTCCTCTGAAAAGGTGACAGCAGGAAGACGGTGCTGCTCAAGTCCAGCGAGTGCTCGCCTGAGGTGATTAACTTCCTGGCCAACAAAGCGTGTCAGTGTTACGTGGCCCTCTGTGATTGGGCGTCTGTCAAGGAGTGGCAGGCCGCCGTCCACGCCCTCAAACAGAACTCCAGCAGTCCGGTCAGCATCAACCTGAGGACGGACTTCAACTACATCCAGGCTCTGAGCCGCTTTGAGGAGGGGGACCTGGCCGAGTGTGGGGCTCAGCTGGACCTGTTGCCTGGAGAGGATTGCTCGCTCTCCAGCAGCAAGGACAAGCTGGGTGAGTGTGCTTCAGGACAGGGGGTTGTTTTAAAACGTCTTAATAATCAAGGTCTAATTAACGCTTAACATGTTTTTCCATTGGACTGGGTCTTCTGCCATACAGCTTTAGTTTTGTTCATGAGAAAGGCAGCTAGGTACACTATTGTGCACTGACTATTTTCTGAACTATAAAATATGAGATAGTAATGGTAGTTTTTCTTAAGATGAATTAAGTCATTTAATGTACACTTAACGTGTGCAAATATCCTGCTTTGAAATACAAATTGACCTGATGCTCAGAATTTTATTGAAGAAATACTTAATTTCTTAAAGTACTACACCTTTTTAGTTTGCTAAAGAAAAAGAAGGGGGAAAAATAATATATATATATATATATATATATATATATATATATATATATATACACACACACACTTTAAAAAACTTAAAAAAAAATAAACGAGCTTCAAAGAGTGGGTTGTAGATTAGCTTGTATATGTGTTTTTAAATTAATTGTTTTTATAAAAACAATTCGATTAAGCCTCAGAATGTTGTTCCAGATCTGAAGAGGCTTCTGCCCTCCATGAGTCCAGATCCAACAGAGCTGCAGAGAGCCATCGAGGTGCAGCTCCTTCGCAGCGCTGTTAGCGCCATGACGAAAGCCAATCAGCAGCAGGAGCAGAGGACCACAGCCAATCCAGAGTAAGTATTCGTGTGTGTGTGGGGGTGGACCAAGAAGATCACTTGTGTCACTGTTGAAGGCGTTTTTGTAAACGTTGATGTGCGCTGGTCTTTTTAAATGCCAGAGCTGTGCAGTCTCTCCAGATAATCATGTGATGCCGTGTTTCAGTACGTTGGTGCGCTGCCTGAAACAGACCGGACGCATCTGCTTGGGTCCTCTCCGCCTGTCCACCCTCACGCTATCCGACGCCCTTCCCACCCTGCCGACCCTGCAGCTCCACTGCACCGCCACCCTGGAGAACACGCTCACGGGACAAGAAGTATGTACGCCCTGACTTTACCGACCATCTATGGATATAGATGCTGCGTTTCGACACCTAAATTGCTGCAAAAACTATTGTTAGGGGAGATTGCATGAGCGAGCTGAAGGGGCAAGCGGTAGAAGAGACGATGTGCTCGACAAGGTGCTGGGAATAAAAAAAGTAATTTCTTTTTTATTGTCAAACATAAAAAATGGCTCATCCAACACTCGACAGATGGGATATGTTTTTTCATTTCATTGATTTCATTCATTACATCCAACAAGCATCAGGGATTTCTATTCCGCAGTATGTTTCCCCCCTGTGTTACCATGGTGATCTGACTCTGTAAGAAGTGAACCACTGTCATACGCTTGATAACCCAGGGTCAAACCCCAAATTACCGGTCTATATCCATTTACTGCCCTGGAGGAAGTGAGGTAACTTCAGGTGTGACCCTCGCTTTTTTTTTTTTTTCGATCCTTTGTCAGATTGTTTGCTCATGAGCCTCCAAAGCAACGCAGTTCAAAGTATGAATGTGTATATGAACAGGCTTATCATATCGAGGGTCCCATTACAGGTGTGTATGGAGGCCATGACACTATTTAGTTCCACCCTGTGTGTTGTGTGTATCCGTTGCAGGACTGCGTGATCCCTTTGTGCAGTGAGGCTCTGAGCTCCTGTAAGCAGCAGGATGTGCAGCCTTTCCTTCAGGCCCTCAGGTACACCATGTTCCAGAGGCAGCTCCTCCACAAGCTCAAAGGTAACTATCGGAGACCAGACCCGGTGCATCGGCCACGCAGTGTGTCCTGAGGGTCCAACTCCTCACACACCTGTCTGACGAGTCACTTAGCAGTAACCGTCACCACGGCGACCTTTTGATTGCTGCTAGACAGACACAGGGGATTGAGATTGGCTACTGAGAAACGCACACACTCAGGCTTTTCTCTATGTTTTAATACTGTCAGTGAAAAATGGCTTTCGAACCTCAGTGTTCAATATCTTTGTTATATTATTTGTATTTTAAAACTTTAAGAGCCAGCAATAGTACTAGATGTCAGAAAGTGGTTCAGAATGTTGCAGCTAGAAAGTGTGAGCACATGGGCCCTTTTCACAGCAGCTGTTTTGACATTAATTCTGGTCCCATTCTAGTTTGTGAGCCAACACTACTCAATAGAGCCATCATGACTGAGTAATTACACCTGTGTTTACACTGAAATGTGTCAAAATGACGGGCTTCCCTTCATTGGCTACCTGTCCATGAATGTAAATGGACACGCCTTGTACTCTATTCAGGACTCCCCGGTCCTGTCTGTCCCCAGAGGGGTTTAAGAAGCTGTCACACTCCCTTCTTATGGAGTAAACTTCTAACTGGACATCAGACAGTCTGATTCTGTCTCTTAGCCAGGAAGCTCAGGATGAGGCTGGTTTTTCACCCAAATCCTACTTTCTGTCTGACTACTTGGAGTTCTAAAGGTTTAACCTGAGCACATGCTGCCAACAGCATCCAGGCTCAAAGTGCATCTGTACTCTCTGGTGAACGCAGCTGAACCAAACTATGACCTCCAGTACTGTGACGGTTCACATGAGCCGTTACACTTTGCTATTGATGCTTCCTGACAGCAGAACCGGTCTTTAACATGTCTAATAGGTAGTCAGATGTGAAAAATACATTCAGAACAGAATTTTTAGATTAAAAAAAAATAATTGTTTACGTGTTTCTGTTGATTTAACAGGTTTATTGATAAAGTATAGATTTTGTTTTACTCTTACTTACTTTTTCTTAAAGCTACGGTAACATATGTAAATACTGTCAACTCGAGTTTACTTCACTCTCTCTGCTCTGACAAACGCATTGCATGTAATGAAAGCCCACGGCTGCTTCACCAGTGGAAAGCAGCGGCAACAGGAAATCCAGCTGGTGGATTTGTCCACTTCAGGCTCTAAGATGATGCCATGTCCATTCTTGTCCAGGCTTCTCTTCCACCATAGACGGCCACCTGATGGAGCTTTGTCTGACCGCTGTCAAATTTGCTCGGAAAAAAGGCAACATTGCCCTGGCGTCCCGTCTGCTCAGCCAATGCAGCGACGGGACACAAGAAGAGGATCAGCAGGACGAGCTAAACCAGGCCTTTAGGCGTCTCACCTTGGAGGGTACTCTGGGAGAGAAGTGGGGACCGGAGCTGCAGATTGAAAAGGCCAAAGTCCTGAGGACTGCAGGTAACCAACAGTAGACCTTCATAAACGGCACACCTCTATTCCACATGCATACTATATACATACAGTATATAGTTGAGAATCTTTCCTGGTCAGCTTAGCTTGTCAAGCTGTGTGACGCTATTAACTAGCAAAGATGTCCACCGTGTGTGATGAGTGAGTGCAAAGCACACGAAACCTACAGATGCAGAACCGTGACCACAAAACACGGCTCACAAATTGTCAGCTGAAAGACACACCGGCTCACACTTTTATTGGCAAGCGTCATCGGTTTGTGTATTTCTTCCGTGTGTCTGGTGTTGCTCTGGACGTCTCCAACAGTGTCTCTGACCTCAGGCCAGTCGATGGCAGCCATGGAGATGCTGAGCAGGGCTGCCCTGTCCTACTGCCACGTGGGGAAGAATGAAGGTGCCGCCTGCCGCTCACTGCTGACACTGTGCAAATGGCTGCTGGCTGACTGGAAGGACATGACGCCTCAGCTTAAACAGGCACGCTCCCCTTTCAATACAGCTCCACATTTACTTATGTTTTGGTGTTTAAATATAAGCCCGACATTTCCTTTTTATTTATAGGTAAAAAAGCCTTTTTATGCACGGAAGCATGTTGTATGTAAGAAGAAGTTTAGTTTTGAGATGCACAGATGGAAAGAGTATCGCCATTTCAAACTTTTTTTTTTTTCTTTCAAAATGGGCCAGGAAAGATGCTGAGAAGTGTAAATGACAGTGAGGCTCAAGACTAACCTAGACAGAACGTATACATTGGGTGACATGACAAAAGAAATGAGAAGAAAGAAACTCCCAAGTAAAAAGAGTACAGTAGGGTTTGCTCATGGTTTCATATTGAAGTTAGCTATGCTGCATGAGGCGTTAGTTAGCCGCCCCGAAGCCCTCCGTCCTTTCTGAACAAACATTCTCTCCAAATGGAAGATAACTTAACGTGTAGTAATAATTCAAATATAAATAATAGTGATAGCCTAATTCCTTAGTCAATAATGATGTCAATGGTAGAGGTGAACAGTAATACTCTAATGAAACTGGAGACAATAATTAGTAACAATATTATTCATATCATCAGTGATATTAGCAATAAGAAAACTACAAATATAAAAATGATGGTGGTAATCATTGCGTTTCCCCGGTTATGGCCGAGCAGCTGTAAACCGTACAGTTTAGATCAGTGCATGTCTAATCTAGCTGCCTAATTGTTTAAAGCTTTTATTATTGCTCAGTTGCCAGTCTACACAAATGTTATTAATAGAATTATTATCACTCGCCTGTATGGTCTCGCAGCAAGCTTACAGCCCCATAAATGACATTTATACAACCACAATAACCTCCTGTTTTGGTTTAGGTGGTGAAGCGGTCAGGAGCCGTAAACTCGTCCAATGCTGTGGGCGGTATGCCGCCGCTGAGCCGCAACATTGCTGCTCTGCTGGAGCTTCCCCTCGAGGACCAGGGGATCCCCCACATCATTGCTGAGACCTCAGGTAACATTTACAGGACACCTAGAATGAGTGTCCAGGAGCAGGCTTGTTCCTTCAGTTCATGATCTTCTGTCGCCATCCCACGGTTCACATTTACGCTCTCTTTAGCTTTTTAACTTTTAGTTTGCTGGATACATCTTAGACGTAGCTTGTAGGCTCTTCCGTCTGCTCCTTGCCTAAATTGCCATTGTTTGCCTCGGCATATCTTTTCTTTTTCTACTCCGAACTGGCACACTCTGAAATCTAGATGGACTTTTCTACTTCAGGGAGTGGCGTTAGTAGCGTAGTGTTCTCCATGGGAAGCCTAATAAAGGTCACTTAGGTGTGCTAGCACACGACACATGAATACGTACAAGCTGCAGTGTGCCGGGATGCCCAACCTAAAGTGTAAAGAACCCAGACCGAGGTTCTTGTTGTTTTTAAGCTGCTGAACCAAAAAACGTCCTTCTTAAGAAAGCTGTGGGGTCCTGGCCTTCAGAATGCGCAAGCATTTAGTTCTAGTGTCAGTTTTCAGCTCCACATTGACCTTATTAAGTTGTTAACTTATGTATTGCGCAATGTGGATAAATCAGAAAGCTATGCAGTATTACGCGCCTTAGCTAACGACACATAGCTAGCATTAGCTTGCCAACAGCTTACCTCATGATCTTCATTATTATCTTTCATTGTAGTTATTAACTACTGGTAGACATAGGATGCTAAAATATCCCTTTTAACATGCTCACATCTGATTTTTTTTTTTTAGCTACAGGCATTTAGTCTGCATTTCAGTGCTAGGATGCATATTGTTCCGCAGATTTGTTTTCTCCTCTAATGGCTGTGGTTTTCAGAGTGAACCAAGTACAGTTGTGTTGTTTGGTCCTTCCTGTGCAGTGAGTGTGGGCGTTGGGGAGCCCGACTTCGTGTTGGGCCAACTCTACCAGCT
This sequence comes from Cyclopterus lumpus, assembly GCF_009769545.1. Lineage (NCBI taxonomy): Eukaryota > Metazoa > Chordata > Actinopteri > Perciformes > Cyclopteridae > Cyclopterus > Cyclopterus lumpus. Next base: position 9,765,399 of record NC_046973.1, read on the forward strand.
GTCCACCAGCCTGGCTCCAGAGATGGCCAAGTCCTGGGCAGCGCTGGCCAGCTGGGCTTACCGCTGGGGCAGGAAAGTGGTGGATAATGCCAGGTGTGTGTATATATATATATATATATATATATATATATATATATATATATATATATATATATATATATATATATATATATATATATATATATATATATATATATATATATACGTACACTAGCTTGGATCTAATACAAGTCATTCTCCCATTGTAAAGTTTATAATTTTGTAATGGTGTTGTTTTTTCTCTCAGCCAAGGGGAGGGATTGCCTCTTCTTCCCGGGGAGAAAAAGGAGATCGAGGAGCTGCTGCCAGCGAGCACCACTGAAGAAGACAAGGACACCATCTTTAGCATTCTTGGACAGGCCATGTGTCGACCTACTGGCATACAGGTACATTTATTATATATTTGTTTGGAAACTTTATATTGGATTGTAAGGCAACGCTGTAACATCTTTCCCATGGATTACTGTTTATGACATAGTATGTGGTTTTGATGCATTTTCTTTTTCAAAACTTCTTAACTATCAATTGTACACCTGGCTGATGATTGGCCGCCAGCTTTTTTACAACTTCCCGGTCCATCTACAACATTAGATTTCATATCCAACAAGTGTTGAAATTGTGCTTCTTCAACAGAGTGCTGCAGCTATTGATTACTTTAGTCATTAAGTACTCTACAGATTTGTGCATCTCTTGTTCTTAGTAACTGAGTAACTTGACCTTCACCAGGAATAGTTTCAGCACAAACTGGGCTGATTTCTGCTTTTGCCAGTTCACCACGAGCGTCAACTGTGTCGCTGTGACTCATCCTGGAAAATGTCAAAAGTAGCCTTCATCAGCAACCTGTGGCGGTGGCCAAATCCTACTTGTTTTTCATTAGTAATAAGCAATATGACAACGTGATTAAGTTGGTTTATAAACAGCCAATAGTCCCTGACAATTACCAGAGCTGTTACCCTTCTGAACTCTACCCCACCCCCCCGACCCCCATTACATTACACCACTCTATCATGCACTTCAATCACTTTGATACAATTTGCACTAAATATGGACTGAATATTTGCACAAGAAACCCTAAATAGTTTCCATTAGTAGTAGTCTCCGTTTATATTCTGCACTATTTAATGTTAATTTCATAATCTGTATATATCATTATACTCTCTGTTGCACTTCTGGTTAGATGCCAAACTGCATTTCATTGCTCTGTACTAGTACATGTGCAATGACAATAAAGTTGAATCTAATCTAATCTAATGAGCAGCAGGAAGGTCACATTTCAGAAGACGTGGGAGAGGGGAAGACATTCTTAGAACACCAAATGGTTATTTTGGGGGGGAGGGGCGACGAGACCAGACATGGCTGAGTTACTCTCAAAGAAAACTTTTGAAAAAGGATCACGTAAACTTGGTAGCCTCTTTAGTTTTACTCGTACAGTAGAATAAAAAGTCTACCCAGTGAAAAGCATACACATCATACTTCTATACTTCATTAGCAGCTCATTGTGGATTATTCTGATGCTGCTGCTCTGTTGCGTTCCAGGATGAGGACATGGCCTTACAGCAGGAGGACGACGACGAGGACGACATGGTCGACGTGATCTGGCGACAGCTCACTGGCTCGTGCCCCTGGCTGGGGGAGGCGGGCCAGCCTGTCACAGATGGCTTGATCCGGGTTTGGAGACGCGTGGTGGACCGCATCTTCGGCCTCTACCGGGTCTCCTGCCAGGCCTATTTTACCTTCCTGAAGCTCAACGCGGGGCAGGTGAGACGTAGGCCCCGGTACCACTCGTCTTTTCAATGCAACTTTGTGAACCAATATGCTGGATCGCAACTTGGCTGCGTCGGATAGCAGTCCGATGTATTCTGTGGTCAAAGGGGCAGCTGTATGACGGTGTCGCGTGATCAGATGACCAAAGTTGACTGAAAAGAGCAGAGTCTGCAGGGTCATTCTAGGTTCCGCTGTACAAACATGACATCCATGACTAGGAGCGAAGGCAGCTTTCATGCTAAATGTCTGCCGTGTGTTTCAGGTCCCTATCGACGAGGATGACCCCAAGCTTCTGCTGTCCTGTCACAACAGCAAGCAGAGCAACGACGATGTGATCGTCATGGCAACCCTGCGACTCCTCCGTCTGCTGGTGAAGCATGCTGGGGAACTGAGAGAGGGCCTTGAGCTAGGCTTAGCTTCCACCCCTACTGCACCCTGGAGGGGTATGTCATACTGCAAAGTAATGGGGCGGACTCTGGGAATGCTCCCCGGCGCCGGCTCGTCCTCTGGTGTTTACACAGCGGTTATATTCATATCTCGGCGGTAAAACGGCACAGAAATATGGTTTGGATGTTGACGTAATCTGTAGAAGTTCTATTTCCGTGTCCTTCACAAGAGCTTGGACGTGTGTGACGTTTGTGTCGAGCTCCACCCTGCAACGTAATTTGTGGAATCGTGTGTCTGTCAATATTTTGTGTGAAACTAACCAATGAACACTTAAGTGCTGTTCTTGTTTGGAAAACTGTTCTTGAAAAACAGAAGAAAAAAAAAAAAAAAAAAAAAAAAAAAATATATATATATATATATATATATATATATATATATATATATATATATATATATATATATATATATAGTAAATATTTTGTTTGGAAGAAAAAAAACGGTTGGAATTTTTTCATTTGCATACATCCCATGATGCTTGACCTGTAGTATAAAGTCATTTCTCAGTCCCATTTATCTCAGTCCCACATTTGGTGAAAGTAGAGTGACAGACACTTTTACTCAAAACGATATTACAAAATTTGGTTTTAGACATTTAATACATGTATCTACTATTTTATTCATATATTCCACAACTTTTGTGAACCTAAGGCTTTGGTAAACTAATGTCCATCACCGAAACAATCCGTCCACATGAGTAAAGGTATGTTTTCACAAGAGATTTGAAGAATTTCAATAAATCAAACTTGAACTTTTCAGCTTTAGGGCCACATTACCTCTTTACACTGAGCCTAAAGACAACGGTGCTTCATTATATAGACAGCTGAGATTGTTCTGCAATGTTTGATGTATAACGCATAGCTATGTATCAAATGCAAGTGAATTTAAGAAATTATGTAAAATCGAGAAAAAGACCTTGGTCCCCACAGGGTTAAAGTGAAATGCATCAACCTGGTGCACGTTGAGAGACCAGATCCTGTGCTCGAGCAGTGGTGGACTGTAAATAGTGTACTTTTATCTGCCATACATTTATTTGACAGTATTAGTAAGTAGCTACAATATATTGTACTATTCCAGTAACTGGAGCACTTATTTGGATAAATAGTTTGCGTGAGAGAAGGTCCTGTAAGTTGTTTATTAATCAATGTTTTGTTTTGAACGTGGGGAGGGGAAATTTAAATTCAATTGAGTATGCTGTCAGTCGTAGAGAGGAAGGGGAATGTATGCATCTTTTATTCCTGGCATAACCCGGCCTCTATAAAATCTGCTGTGCCTTGTGTCCTCCTCAGGAATCATACCGCAGCTCTTTTCCCGTCTCAACCACCCCGAAGCGTACATCCGGCAGAGCATATGCAGCCTGCTGTGTCGAGTGGCCCAGGACTCTCCTCACCTCATCCTCTACCCTGCCATCGTGGGCTCGCTCTCCTTGGGAGGAGAGGCTCAGAATGCAGGTATTCTTTCACTCTGTTTGTCTTCAAGGTTTCTCATCCATTTGATCGCCACTGGTCGAAACCAGATGCAAAGTGGTATTCACGTGGGACGATCATTCAGTGACCTTATCGACGATGAGAATAATCCGTGAAGCCAGTAGAAGTGTAAAGACTCTGGATCTAAATGTTTGTCAACAGGGAGTAAGCTGCCGTCAGCTCTGCCCACGTTCTTGGGCAGCATGCAGGAAAAGGGCCTCGGTAGGGAGGAGGAGGAGGAGGAGGAGGAGGAGGAGGAGAAGGAGGAGCAGCAGAAGGAGCAGGAGAGTGGCGGGCAAGGAGGCACCCCAGAAGAGCTGGCAACGTTCTGCTCCAGTCAAGACCAAGCCATGATGCAGGACTGTTACAGCAAGATCGTGGAGAAGCTGTCCTTTGCCAACCCCACTATGGTGCTTCAGGTAGGAGGCGGCACACAGGCAAACACTCTGGTCATCAAACGGTGTACAGGTCTACCAGTGTCATGGTGGAAGCACCTGTCAACAATATGGTGTAATATCAGACAGAGCAGAGTGACGGAATTAGCTCCTTTTGGGCTTCAGGCTAGGGTTAGGCTCCCCGGAAACTAGGAACCTTTTTATGAAGGATCAGGGTCTACATGAAGTTCCAGGGACATTTTACACCCCAAAAAGGCCCTGGTTGGTCCCACCAGCGGTGTACCGCTTCATTTATTATCATTCATATCGATTTAGGACGAGGCGAGAGTGTTTGTCTTTGTCTGATGACATTAAAAGTAGGACCCAAGGACACATTTCTCGAGACAGTTCCTAGATGTTTGACTGTTTGAATCCATCTCAAATAACAACCTTCCCAGCGAGAGCATTCGTTCTTTTAACAGCAGAAAACGAAGCCTATTCCCTCATCGTCTGCGTCGTCACGTTGTACGCTCGTGATGTCACCACGACTTGCGTTGCATATGGTGACATACTTGGCACAGGATTTAAAAAAAAATACTTGAGATAAACAAAGTTCAAATAATGTTAGTTGTGATAGAGATCATGTTCATGTTTTACTCTGACATCACAATAAGCATAAATACCAATATAGGCAGCGAGGAAATATTTCCATTGCAGATGAAACACCTTTGCGCTTAAGTTGTACAGATTCAAGAGATATGAAATTACTTCACGATTGGCATAAATACCCACGTAGTTCTTTCGCAGTGTTGCAAGGGTTAAATCTGATGCATGAATTATTCCTGTGTGGCCATCAGGTCCAGCAGCTGGTGGGTGAACTGCGCAGAGTGACCTTACTGTGGGATGAACTGTGGCTGGGCGTGTTGCAGCAGCAGCACATGCACGTCCTCAGAAGGATCCAGCAGCTGGAGGATGAGGTTAAGAGAGTCCAGAACAACAACACGCTGCGCAGGTGAGGCTCGAGCTCAAGGACTGCTGGCATTCAGCCTTTGAGTTAATGTTGTGTTCAATGAATGAAAAGGACCAGGATAGTAGTGAAGAGGCCGCTGTGTCTCCATTTTGACTCCTTGTTTGACAAATCCACCCTGTAATTCAGGGTTCAACACCAGTGTGCTCCTCAGGACTGCAACTAACAGCTATTGTGGTCCGTTATTGATCTGTTGATTATTACTTGGATTAAGTGAAACCTAATTGGTTAAAAAGAAAGAAAAATGTCATTCCTTCTTGTACAATGTTCTTTTTCGACAACTTAATACAAGTTAGTTTATCTAAACATGACCAAGCATACACACTGTGTTAAACCACTTGTTGATGTTCTATGCTCCACTAGTCTAGTTACACTCTTGTTGTGCTGCAGGGACGAAAAGACGGCTATTATGCGCGAGAAGCACTCTGCTCTGATGCGCCCCGTGGTTTTCGCTCTGGATCACGTCTGCAGCATCACAGCAGCTCCAGCGGAGACGCCCCACGAGACCTGGTTCCAGCAGACCTACGGGGATTCCATCACCTCGGCCCTGGAGCGCTTGAGAAACCCTTCCAACCCCGCCAACCCCGCCAGCAGCTGGCTTCCCTTCAAACAGGTTAGAAACTGTTCAGAATATGCCTTTGAGTCGCTAAGGATTTCAGATCCAGATTCTTTTGCATGGATGTAGCATCAATAATGGTTCAATGCGTCTGTACATACATCGTTATGATTATACATGGTGCACACGGTGGGTGTTGGCCTCCGCCAGGGCTGCCCTTTATCACCGGTCCTGTTCGTGACCTTCATGGACAGGATATCTAGGCGCAGCCAGGGGGCGGAGAGGATCCGGTTCGGGAGTCTCGGGATCGCCTCTCTGCTGTTTGCGGATGATGTGGTCCTGTTTGCCTCCTCGGACCGTGACCTCCAGCATTCACTGGGGCGTTTTGCAGCCGAGTGCGAAGCGGCAGGGATGAGAGTTAGCACCTCCAAATCTGAGGCCATGGTGCTCTGCCGGAAACCGGCGGATTGCTCCCTCCAGGTGGGGGCAAACTGCCTACCCCAAGCGAAGGAGTTCAAGTATCTCGGGGTCTTGTTCACGAGTGAGGGTAAGGTGGAGCGGGAGATCGATAGGCGGATCGGTGCGGCTGCAGCAGTAAAACAGGCGCTGTACCGGTCCGTCTTGGTGAAGAGGGAGCTGAGCCGGAAGGCAAAGCTCTCCATTTACTGGTCGGTCTACATTCCAATCCTCACCTATGGCCACGAACTCTGGGTCGTGACCGAAAGAACGAGATCTCGGATACAAGCGGCCGAAATGAGCTTCCTCCGTAGGGTGGCCGGGCTCAGCCTTAGAGATAGGGTAAGGAGCTCGGACATCAGGGGGGAGCTTGGAGTCGAGTCGCTGCTCCTTCGTGTCGAAAGGAGTCAGCTGAGGTGGTTCGGGCATCTAGTCAGGATGCCTCCTGGACGCCTCCCATTAGAGGTTTTCCGGGCACGTCCAACTGGTAGGAGGCCCCGGGGAAGACCGAGGACACGCTGGAGGGATTATATCTCCCGGCTGGCCTTGGAACGCCTCGGGATCCCCCAGAATGAGCTGGAAAGTGCTGCGGGTGAGAGGGAAGCCTGGGTCGGCCTGCTGAACCTGCTGCCACCGCGACCCGACCCCGGATAAGCGGGTGATAATGGATGGATGGATGGATGGATGGTGCACAAAAAGCTTTTGCAAACTTGAGTCCACTTGTGTGTGTTTGCTGGTCAGATCATGATGAGCCTGCAGCAGCGTGCTCAGAAGAGGACCAGCTATCTGCTTCACCTGGATGAGATCAGTCCTCGCCTGGTGTCCATGACCACGACAGAGATGGCCCTGCCGGGCGAGGTATCGGCATCAGACGCCGTCACCATACAGAGCGTTGGCAACACCATCACCATCCTGCCCACCAAGACCAAGCCCAAGAAGCTCTTCTTCCTGGGCTCAGATGGACGCAACTACCCATACCTTTTTAAAGGTAGGAGATGGTGATGTTAATAAATAACACTTAACTGGCAGTAAGAATTATTACTGATTTAGAGCTATCAGTGTGGGGGGGGACAAAATTATATAATATAATATTGTGGCTTTACACCTGGATTAACTGAATTTAAAGCTGCAGGACAATTCGGTTAAATAAATGTTTCTTTAATTAAGTACTTTGAGAACTGATGATAAATATTGTTGAGATATTATTATAATTTATTTGATTTGACAGTCAGTTGTTACCAAAAATTGAATACAACTGCTAGACTACTTCAATATATATGGGACTAAATCATAATCTAAGAGAATTTGCACATGCAAAGGTCCGGAACATCCCAATAATGTCTAACTGGACCTCGTTGAATTTGAATAGAATACTCCCGGTCTAGTGTCGAGTAGCACGCATCCAGCAAAGCCACTTTTTACTGTCAATGTTCTGCTTGCTGGGATCACTGTTTCCCATCAAAGAGAATGAAATGGATAAAGTGTCCCATATTAAAAAAGATGTAACTTCCCACAGTCGCCGGCGACACAGAATGAATGAAAGCCGGTGAAATCTGATGCTGAACTAATGAGTTAAAACCTATGGCTTGAGTATATCTAGAGTGGGACATTATCCTTCTTTTAACCATAAGGTCATCCTTCCAGCAGATATAGGCTATTGGGTTGTCCAATCAATCCGTGTGAACCCTTCTTTCTGATATGTAATGTTAACTAGTTAAGATTCAGAGCTAATTCAAACTGCCTTTTCTCTCTGCACGTGTGCCTGTGTACCCGTCCTGGTTGCACTGTGTGTGGGTAGTACTGCAGTAGTAATTCCAACCGTCTCTGCCTCAGGTCTGGAGGACTTGCATTTAGACGAGCGCATCATGCAGTTCCTGTCAATCGTCAACACCATGTTCACCAAGATCAACCAGCAGGAGCAGCCACACTTCCACGCTCGCCACTACTCCGTCACCCCCCTCGGAACCCGGTCCGGACTCATCCAGTGGGTTGACGGCGCCACACCCCTCTTTGGCCTTTACAAGCGCTGGCAGCAGAGGGAGGCTGTGCTGCAAGCTCAAAAGGTACCTGTGATATGTAAAGAATAAAGACCACCAAACTCCACCAGGTGAACAGCAAGAGTGTGTTGTTAAAATGACACCAGGCAACTGGTTGGCCACCTGTCCTGTTTGTATTCCCACTTTTAGGCTCATTGCAGTTTGAGAGTATTTCCTGGCAGCTAAGCTGACATTTCCATACTGTGTTGTTGTCCTGACCAGGCCCAAGACTCATTCCAGCAGCAGCCAGTGCCTCCAGTTCCCCGCCCCAGTGAGCTGTACTACAGCCGCATCGGGCCAGCTCTGAAGGCGGTGGGGCTCAGTCTGGACGTAAATCGACGAGACTGGCCCCTCAGCATCATGAAGGAGGTGCTGAAAGAGTTGATGGAGGCTACGCCCTCCAACCTGCTGGCCAGGGAGCTGTGGTGTTCCTGCACCACGCCCAGTGAGTGGTGGAGGGTTACTCAGGTAATCAGAGTGAAGTGTGGTACACATGTTCCCTCACTGTGGGCTGTCTGGTTGCAATTCCTTTTCTTTTGTGCTGCAGTCCTATGCCAGATCCACTGCCGTCATGTCAATGGTGGGATACATCATCGGCCTCGGCGACCGTCACCTTGACAACGTGTTGATTGACATGACCACCGGAGAGGTTGTGCACATTGACTACAACGTATGCTTTGAGAAAGGTCAGTTTCCACTGGTGTAATGGGAGACAGTGGGCTCGTATGCTGACTCGTGTGTTTCTGCTGATTTTTATATTCTCGTTTCCAATTTTCATTGCCGCTTAAATTCATTTGTGAGGCATGTCATAAAGATTGACCCTACGCCAAGTCCAGCCCTCGAATGCAGACTGGCCAATAATAGCATATCATCATGACCGCTCTGATCAGGATCACAATCTGACTTGTTTCACATGTCCAGCCTGGTTTGGAGGATTTGGGGCTCGTTGTGGTTGAACGTTGTGAGACAGTGATCCTCGTTACCTGGAGAGGTTAGAGGAAGACCTGTGGAGCTAACGCAGTATGTTAGCACTGCTATGCTATGCTAGGTACTGAAGGTATACTGAATGTATTGTAATGATGGTCACAGTGAATAAAGACATCCCCGTCTTTCCAGGAGTAGGTTTGTTCCGTCATTTCATGGACTTCTGCCTCGATCCCACGGTTCCCCTTTACTCTCTCTTTAGCTTTAGCTTCTCTCTTTAGCTTTTGAACCTGTTTTCATCCTGCTATGTTCTTCTTAGAGCCATGTCAATCACCTTGTAGCCCCGCCCTAAAGCGTCCCCTGCTTAATGGTCTGTTAATTTAATTAATTTACTAAATGAACATCATGCTGTATTGAATAAGACGTGAAGCTAGAGATTGAGACCATAAACTCATGTTTACAATGTTTTCTGAGGGAATAAATCAAGAGAGAAGTAGTCATTTTATATAGACGTCTATACAACCAGAGGAGTCGCCCCCTTGTTACCTCCCCCTCATTACAGAAAATGCAGGTTTTAAGCACTTCATTGTCTTCACTTTTCAGAAGTGAAGATTGCCGCTTCAATAAGAGAGAATGGTATGTTTACTGTTTCCATTGTTTTGTGTGTCACTAGGGAAGAGCCTGCGGGTGCCAGAGAAGGTCCCATTCAGGATGACTCACAACATTGAGACGGCCCTGGGAGTCACTGGGGTGGAGGGCATCTTCAGGCTGTCCTGTGAACAGGTTACTGTCATATCACACTGATCTGTGTGTATTCTTACCATGCATGTCAAACCACTTGTGCAAGCAAATCGTGTGCCGCACCTAGTCCTGATCTCTAACACCAATGTTTGCTGCTCTGCTGAAGTCCGACATGTCATTGTAGGTGGTTCAGATGATGCGTCGGGGCAGAGAAACCCTACTGACTCTCCTGGAGGCCTTCGTCTATGATCCCCTGGTGGACTGGACCGCCGGAGGGGAGGTGGGCTTCGCTGGTGCAGTGTATGGAGGAGGAGGAGGCCAGCAGGCTGACAGCAAGCAGAGCAAGAGGGAAATGGAGAGAGACATCACACGCTCCCTCTTCTCCTCCAGGGTGGCTGAGATTAAGGTGAAGTCCTGATGAGCTGGTGGCACCTTGCATGGTAGCCCCTGCCATCAGTGTATTAGTGGGAGTGAATGATGACAAGAAGTTTGAAAGCGCTTTGAGTGGTCGGAAGACTATAAAAGAGAGACCATTTTACCCTTGATGTGTTTCAGTACTGCACACAAACCAGAAGCAGAGCATGTGAGGATGTTGAGTGTAATTGCTGGACTGTGTTGACTGCTGGCAGGTGAACTGGTTTAAGAATCGTGACGAGATGCTGGCTGTGCTGCCGCAAGTGGAAGAGGCTGTGGAAGAGTATTTGGTCCTGCAGGAGCTGCTCTGCCAGGGCGAGAAGCTACAAGCAAAGCTTCAGGAGGAGATAGCCTTCCTGGAGGGAGCAGAGAACCACCCAGACCATCTTATCCTCACCCTTGAGCAAAGGTCTGAGACCGCACAATATGAACCACATTCTTTTGTGTTTTCTCTCTCTTTATATGCCGTGAGCCGTCGGGCAGATGGCTCATAGAGATACTGCATGCAACAATGAGTATTTATCCAGCCCTCCTTGTCCCAGGTACTCTGAACACACCCAGCTGCAGTCGCGACAGCGGACGGTGCAGGAGGCCATTCAGAGCAAGCTGGCCGACCTGGACCAGTGGATCTCCCAGTACCAGGCGGCGTTTTCAAACCTGGAGGCCACCCAGCTGGCCAGCCTGCTGCAGGACATCAGCAGCCCCATAGATCTTGGTAAGTCCCACTGGAAACGATGGCAGCCTAATGAACGGATGGAGTTCTGCATATGGTGTAGTTAATTATCTAGATACCGTTGGGTGATTATTAGGGTTAAACATGTATTTTATTATGCACTGTGGTGACATTTGACAGATATTATAATATCTATAAACGAGTATGGGGAAAACGTATTGTCATGTTGCTTGCAGGTCCTCCTAGCTATGTGCCGGCCACAGCCTTCCTGCAGAATGCGGGCCAGGCCCACCTGATCAGTCAGTGTGAGAGCCTGGAGGCGGAGGTGAGCTCGCTGCTGCAGCAGCGCCGCGGAGCCCTTCGTGGCTGCTTGGAGCAGCTGCACAGCTATGCTACGGTGGCTTTGCTGTACCCGCGGGCTACGCTGCTGCTCCACCGCGCCCACCAGTGGAAGGCCTGGTTGGAGGAGCTGCTGAGAGACATGACAGTGGATCATTGCCAGCACATCTACAGACAGTAAGGACCTGCAGCGGCTTTCCTTTATGGTTTCATTAACACTGTTAAGATCCCTGGTTCCATTTCCATTCCTGATTGTGCAGAGTCGGTGATCTGGGGCAGGACTCAGGCTCCAATCGATAAATATTGCAATACTGTACCGTCACAGGCCTTCTACAAAGGAAGAATTAACTTCATGTATCCTACCTTGTCAAATGTACACCAAAGCTAACTTAACAACTGATAACACCGCGTGGTTGTTAAGGGAGTCTGTGGATTTCCTCCCCAGGCCACAAAGAATTGCTCTAGCAGGCGGTGAACTGGATCAGATCTGTCGTACTCCTGGAATGTGTCCTACCCACACTTCATCTTTGTTCCCTCCTCCCTTTGCAGATACGAGGTGCTGTTTGCCCCCCAGCCTCCTGCTGCTTCCTCCCAGTTCCTGCCCAGTGTGGAATTGACTCTGCAGCACCAAGTGGCTGACACCAATGAGCGCGTGATGCACCATGCAGAGCGACTGAAGGCGGAGGGCACGACCGCCGCGGCCTGTGAGGAGCAGCTGCAGGAGATTGAGCACTGCATTACGGTCTTCCTCCGGGAGAATGGGGAGCCGGGCTCCCTCAGCTTGGCTGGGATCATTACTTCTGCCCTCTGCGCACTCTGCAGGTTAAACACACATCTTTCAACATAGGAAATATATCAAATCCAGCTTATTCTTTCTAGACGTCTGATGCTTTTAGAACGGGTTCTCTGAAAGAGAAAAGTTGCAGGTGAACAGAAGGAAGTCACTCAGTGTCCCCCCCATCCCCTTCCCACACCCTTCCCCCACAGGCGGAACATGGTGATGGAGGGAGCGGCTGCCAGTGCTGGAGAGCAGCTGGTCGACCTGCTATCTCGGGACGGGGCGTGGTTCCTGGAGGAGCTCTGCGGTATGATTGGAAATATCAGTGCCCTGGCAACCCTGCTACAGCGCTGCCCACTCCTGCCCCATGACCTGGACCTCCCTGCTCCCTCAGCTATCACCCAAGCGGTCTACCTGGCCAACGCTGTGTACACCTGCTTGCAGGTACACGCACCCTCAAGACAGTGAAATCAAACGGCACTTGTTGTTCTATTGTTAAAAGCTTTATTTAAATGGGGAGGGCCATTGAGAGCAAGCTTTTATTTACACAGACGTGATGCTTCCAGGGCATTTAAAACAATCGAAGCACACACACATTACAGCATCAACACATTATACAACAAACAGCATAAGGGACATCAATTCATAAAACACCCATTCATTCCAACTGCTCCACGTCAGTCAAACAAAAGGGAATTTAATTGGTTAAACGGGATGAGCGTGACTAATTTGACACGCTTTTGCTTTTGCACTTAAGTTTTCTGTATTGCATGATGATGTTTTTGAGAACCAGATAGGCTTGAGACCTAGTGCTGTGTGAATTTGATCTATTCATCAAAAGACATGCAAGCTACCTCGTATTTACAGTACCTAGTGCAAGTGGTCAGAGAAGCAAGCTCGATTCTTACTGGTCTGGGTGGGGAAAGGGAAAAAGCAGCACTTGCTCCACCCTCATTACCACCATTGAGAGTCTTTTTGTTGTAACTGTGAATGTGGGAGGTCCCGGAAAAGAGGCTTTACACTCTGGGAAAACATGTTGTTTTTTAAGATTGAGTTGTTAGAGCACGACGTTCCACTGGGGTAATTCAAAGCAATTTCTGACACTGCTGGGTCTCCATGTTCACGACAGGAACTCAACACCAACTTCCGTCAGATCATCTTTCCAGAGGCTCTGCGCTGCATGGTCAAAGGAGAGCCCACCCTGGAGTCCATGTTGGCAGAGCTGGAGCAGCTGGTGGAGCAGAGCTCTGATGGTCTCGGCCTGCAGGGTTTGGTCGACAGTCTGCAGGCCACCACAGGCCTGGACCACGACGGGCACAACCACTGCCTCCACATCACCAGGTAGGCAGCTGCTATTGTGTCCCACTTGTCATGGATTTAATCAGACACAGTATTTGCTTAAAGGGACAGTTTTTAGGATTTAGTGGTGTTTAGGGGCGTGGCTACAAAAGAAACCCAAGGGCAAAACCGTGGTGACGCCTTCCTTGCTCAGAGGCCCTCCTTACCATAATGATTTAGGAGCAATGGAAGTCAGACAGTTGAGCACTCTGCGGCTCATGTTACTACACTTTAACAGGTGTGCCAGAACTCCAGTGGCCTTCAGGTAAGTCTCTGTAGGGCCAGCTTGTCCGTTGTGGGCTGTAGAAACAAGGCGGGCTCCGTGCAGAGGTGCTTCCTATGTAGGTATAAATGGCTGATTCTAAGATAACTTTGATGTCATTAGTGTATAGGGACCTGAAACAGAGTTAGGAATATTATATTTCGTTTATGCTAATCGATCCCCCAAAATGCTACACACTTGCCCTTTTTAAATAATTGAAAATGTGTGTGTATAAAAAGTCTGTCGTTTTGTGCTTAGAATGCTGCGTGCTCAGTACTCCGAGCTGATCCAGCCTCGTATGGACGGACCGGGCCAGGACACACCAAAGATGTCTGCGGGTCAAATGTTGTTGGTGGCCTTTGATGGCATGTTCACCCAGCTGGAGACTGCGTTTGGACAGCTCACAGAGAAGGTAGCACCAAGTTGTCCTCCAGATCTAATGGGCTGTACATGGCATTGGGCATGTTCTTTCCTGTGTCGTGGTGTTTAATGTTGTTGGGTTTCTGATTCCTCAGATATTGAGTTTTGCACGCTGATGTGTCACATTGCATTTAGAAAGTTGTTAAAGCCAATGTCGTCTATTTATACGAGAGCTTTTCAAGGACTTCTCAAAAACAATATCTCAAAGATTATGTGAAGTGAGATTTCCACAGACTACTGATTCTGGGCCTGTGACTGACTTCAGTACAATGGGCCTGTGGCTGGTGCAGGTATGGTCATAGACAGGCCAATGCAGACCTCTGGCACAAAGGGAGATGGTAGTTTTGTCAAGCGGTCAACAAAATATTGAGTACATGTAATCCACTTTTCCTTGAGCCATCACTCATCATAATTTGAGTTTATTTATGGTTACCGATATCCAAACGCCCCATTTCCGTCTTCTCCTCGCTGTCCTCAGCTGAGTTCTCTGGAGGTTCCGTTGGCCTGGAGGAAGGTGGATGTTCTGAGGGAGGCTCGGGCCACACAGCTCCACTTCTTTGACGGTGTCAATCAGCGGCAGCTCATGGAAGACGTGTTCTTCCTCAAAAGGCTGCAAACCATCCGCGATTTCTTCCGACTGTGTGCCTCCTTTGCTCAGACTCTGTCCGGTAAGAGTACTGCACATGTTTCTTCACACCAATTACAACAAGACTGGTTGTCTACAATGTCACATGTCACAAGAGCTGAGTCGAGAAAAACATCAACGATGTCCTGATCACATATTTGACTGAAAATTGGAGGAGAACAATCGTCGGTAAAAGTTTATTTCACACTGATGGTTAACGTTAAACTGTAATTAATCCAATGTTCACAGGCGTGCTGAACTGCGAGGGGATCCGTACGGATCCACAGTGGGCCGTTCCGCCACTACCATGTAGCAATACATAGATCTGACTTGTGTGACTCATCTTGCGTGCGCAGGTACCTGTTCCCCAGCTGAGGACCTGTTGCCTACAAACGGACCCGTTGGTCTGGGGAAGCCGCTGTACCGACGGCCCAGTGCCACAGGCTCGGGTGTGGCAGTAGTCAGTGAGGAACAGATGACCCGCCCCATCAAGGCCTTCACAGCAGAGTTTGTTCGGCAGATGCTAATGGGTCTGCCCAGCCAGGCCCTGGGTCTGGCCCTCTGCAGCACCCTGTCGGCCCTCGGCCTCGACGTTGTCGCCCAGGTGGAGGCAAAGGACTTTGGTGCTGAGAGCAAGGTATTTGGACTTTCTCCTCCGGTCTCAACACCACCTGTGAGCTACAATTATGATATGTCAAAGGGACAGAAGTGCTATTCATCAATCTCGGCTCTGGTGTGATGCCGATATTGGCCACAGAGACGTCTGCCTGCGCTCCACTCCGAGCGGAGAAGACATGGAGTGATTTTGTTTCTGTACCTAATTAAATCAGCTGCAACATAAATTCTAATAATAATAATAATAATGTTTATGTACAGTTCCTTTGTTTAGTATGCTATTCACGTACATGAACAATATAGCACAATTTGAACACATTAGAACGCCAGGACCTTTCATTCTGGAGAGTACACAAAGATGTTTATAGCTTGTAGCCTTGTAGACATCGGTGGATGTCTGACCTCATCCTAAAACACCTGTGCTGGCTCTGAAGGTGTCTCTGGATGACCTCTGTAAGACAGCCGTGGAGCAGGGCCTGGCATCAGGCCGGGTGTCCCAGCTGCTGCTGAACAGAGCCACGGTACTGGCCTCCTCCTACGACGCGGCCTGGAAGAAAGTGGACCTGCTGAGGAGGCTGGACGTCAGCCTGGAGGCCGCCAAGGCCAGCCTGCAGAGGAGCCAGCTGCACATTGCCATGTTTCAGGTGTGTGTGTGTGTGTGTGTGTGTGTGTGTGTGTGTGTGTGTGTGTGTGTGTGTGTGTGTGTGTGTGTGTGTGTGTGTGTGTGTGTGTGTGTGTGTGTGTGTGTGTGTGTGTGTGTGTGTGTGTGTGTGTGTGTGTGTGTGTGTGTGTGTGTGTGTGTGTGTGTGTGTGTGTGTGTGTGTGTGTGTGTGTGTGTGTGTGTGTGTGTGTGTGTGTGTGTGTGTGCTTTGAAAGGCAAACAAGACATACATGTGCGTAGATGTGGAAAGAAATAAGTTGAAAACCAGAAGAAACTCAGCCGATCGAACGGCCTCAAATGGTACCTATAAAATAAATCAAACTTTTAATACACACAAGTTCCACTTGAGGGGTTTGTATTTGTTATGTGCCTGTGAGAGGCTCACATTGAACCCAACTACAAAAATGACTTAATTGTGAGCTGCACGTTAGCTTAGTCTGGACGTCAGCCATGTCATAAAGGTTCCAGACTAGAGAATGGCTCCTCCAGTGTTCAGCAATGTGGTTTGGTGTCTCCCCCTTCCAGTGGCAGCATGAGGATGTTCTGGGCCCCAATAATCAACCACTCAGCGTCAGCATTCCCCCCCGCTCCGTCATCCTCGGCAACATGAAGAAGAAGCTGTACAAGCTGAGTCAAGATGAGGGATCCATCGTGGCCATTCAGGTCAGTATCGGCACCACATACGTCGGCCTGTGTTTGATCCGTCACACGTGCTCACCCAGAGATGGAAAGCGCAGCCTCCTCAGAAGTCTGAGCTGCTCACTGCACTGCACTGCACTGCACTACACACAAACAGACACACACTCACAAACAGACACACACTGAGCGATGTCAGGGAGCAGAGCGGTGAAGACACTGAAGTGAAGCTGGATTACTCCAGCTGATGACATCTTCACTCGTTACTAAACGAAAGAGAAAGCTCCCTCACTTTGACTGAAAAATACAACTCCAAACAAGAGCCATGGTGTTTGACTGTTGGTGTTCTCAGGAAAAACTGGCGTCGCTGGAGGCGAGCATCGAGCAGCGCCTGAAGTGGGCTGGGGGAGCCAACCCGGCACTGGCCCCCGTCCTGCAGGACTTTGAGATGACCATCAGGGAGAGGCGCGCCATGGTGGCCCGAGAGAACCAGCGCACCAGCCAGGTACGAGCCCAGTTCATGATCAAGGGCCCGTTTGTAAAGCTTGTGGACTCTTTCTTAGCTTCCTTGCTGGGTTTTTCCCAGGTCACCTTCCTGTGCTCCACCATCCTGAACTTTGAGGGTCTCCGGACCCGGTCCCCCGAGGCCCTCAGCATGGATGCAGCCCTGTTTGAGCTGCTGAAGCGCTGCCAGCAAACCTGCTCCTACGCTGCCCAGTTTAGCAGCACCGTTTCTCCACTGGAACTCCAACTACTGCACAGACTGGTGGGTTTGACCTCTGACCGTAGGGTTGGGCGATTGGCTGGGTACATGGGTATTGTTTTGTCAACAATTTCTGTCATTTTATTATGCTATTTTAATGATTTGCCTCTGAAGAACGGGCAGTGTGGTGATGGGTCTGGCTAAGAGTCCACTCAGCTACACCTAGTAGCTTTGTGGTTTATTTTGACCAAACCAGATTTAATTAACAGCTTTAGTGAGTTTTTATTTAATGTCTGTCCTGTTTGAAGGCAGTGTTTTTACCATGAATAACGAGACATTCAGCCTGACGTGTGTGTGTGTGTGTGTGTATCAGTCAGTCGAAGGATGTGTTAGAAACTCCTTTTAAACGGCTCCACACGGAACCTTTTTAAGCTCTTTGTTGGTCACTCCAGAGTCCGGTGCTGGACCTGCCCATAGGCAGCCCTG
This sequence comes from Cyclopterus lumpus, assembly GCF_009769545.1. NCBI lineage: Eukaryota > Metazoa > Chordata > Actinopteri > Perciformes > Cyclopteridae > Cyclopterus > Cyclopterus lumpus. The sequence continues at coordinate 9,783,176 of NC_046973.1, forward strand.
ATTGGCTGAGCTGTGCCCAGAGGCAGCTGGAAGAGGAGCTGAGCGTTGAGCGGAGGACCCAGGAGGAGCGGGAGCAGCAGCTAGAGTCCTGCGGAGAGGCCCTGCAGCTCCTGGTCGACTCCATTAAGACCATTTTGTCCAACCACAACCGCCAATTGGCCGACGTCAAGCACCTGCTGAGAGCCATGTCTAAGGTACACTCAAGGTCCAGCTTATTGAAGCACTTTTAAGGTTTATATCTTTTTTGTTTTGTTTTACTAGAACATGCTTTGTTGCTTCGATATTTAAATAAAAATGTGATTGTACCGTCTGTTTGAATATGCCTGTATTCACCCTCTGTCTGAAAACAATCCGTCAGTCCCTCTAAAACCAGTTTTCATATAGAAGATAACATTCGATCAGAACTTTGTTTTGATCCCCTCTGCCCAGTCGTCACCCTCTGTGCTCCTTCTGTCACACAGGATGAGGAGGCAGCGTTGGCGGATGGTGAAGAGGTGGCATATGAGGGCAGCGTGCGTCACTTCCTGTCGTTGTACAAAGCCTGGCAGGACAACATCCAGCTGGTCTTATTCACTGTGGTCCAGGCCAGCGGACAGCCTCGCAACCAGGAGCAGTTTGAATTGCTGGAGGAGATCCCTGCTACCCTGAAAGAGCTGCACTCCCAGAGCCAGAGGTCCACACACTCACATGCACGTCTCCTCTCCAAACACGTGTCATGTCCCCGTATCACTGTGTTAATGTTGTGCGTGTGCTTCACTACAGCGTGTACAATGGCCTGGTGAGCTTCGCCTCCCCGCTAGTGACAGACCGAGACAGTGAATGTGCCAGTCCTCTTTGTGCCACGCAGACGAGCTTCGCAGCAGGTAAGACCGGCTTCCTTCTTGGCAGGAAAACATATCCAAACATGTTTTATGCTGCCCCGCGATAACCACAGCAGCTCGACTAAAGTGGATTCTTAAATGTGGTGGAAACTAGGCTGGCTCAGTTTAGGCCAAAAAATCGTAAGCGCAATTATTTTGGTGAATATTGAGATCACAATTATTTTACAATTACTCATTGACTTTGAAAACATCATGTTTTTAGAAATATAAAGCCATAATCAGTAGTGTAATTTGATTCACCACACGGCACTCGTAGAAACACAAAAAGGGACTCTCTTCCTAATCTAGGTCCTGGGTTAGCTCTCGTGTCCTTGAACTATTTTGTTCTAAAAAGCTTTACTTACTTGACGACATGAGAACCAATACTTTGTTACCAAGTTGATGCCAAAATTCAGAAAAATATCACTACTCGTTTTCCTACAGGACTTCGAGTATCAGGGCGTGAGATTAAAGCATCAATTATAAAATGTACTTGATGCTACTTCTTCTTCTTCTTCTTCTTCCTTGCTGTCGGTCGCTGCTTACAAAAGTGTTTAAAGTGCTGTTGGCTTTTGCAAGTTACTAACAGTACTCTCTCGGGGATCTAACAGTAGTATCACACCGGCAAGAACATGTCAAGACAGGTGCGAACCATTAGTCCCTGCAGTGGCTGGCCGAAAGATGCCCGGAGTAATCAACGCCCTCTGTGCTGCCACGGTAGCATGGTTTTCTGTTAGGGTTTGCTCCCTTAGCCTTTGGTTCTATCCAGAATCTGTACCGCAAGGCAGTAGTTGATGCTACTTAGTGAACATGAAATCATGTTGAAATCTGCTCCTAACATAAGCATTGAATTACATTATGATGGGTTCAAGCTCTATAAAGTAAATGATAACGTTATTTATGTATGTGTACGTAATGTATTCAAATGTTATCTTGTAAAATGTAAATATGCAAATGATAGTATATGTATTTTTGATTATTTATTTTTTGACTGTGGTATCAAATTGATATCGAGAATCATGGAATTTCACTGGTATTGAATGGAATTAAATGTTGATAAGGCATAAATCAAATATCGGTAGATGAGCTACATTTCATGTTATCTATCACTAATCAAAGTGTTTTTTCTTAAACATATTTGGTTCGATTCAGCTGTGAAATGCAGTGGGGTGAAGACGCAGCCAGACTCCATGTCCCAGAATGCTCGAAAAGCTCTACCCCGTCACCTGGGAACGCCCACCGATACCCCACCCAGCACTCTGCTGATGAACAGCAAAGGCTTCAACCCCAGCCCCAAGAGGGCTGTACGGGACCCCAAGACCGGACGAGGTACTGGTGGTCTTCTTCTTACGGGTCTGTGCCTGTTGTTCAGCATCCTCCTGCTAAACTAGTGCAATGCAATACAATACAAAGTACCTCAAAGCCTCACAAATTAGATATCTTTTGCCTGTGCGTCAGTGATGGCTTTGGCCAGAAATTATGTGTTGGTCCCATTCTTATGAACACTATCTCAGGAATGCCTGGAGGGAATTCCTCAAATTTGGCCCAAATGTCCACTTAAAGGACTAAAGGATGAACCGACTCGACTTCAAGAGACAATGGATCCATTGATTTGACCTAACAAAACACGTTTTTAGTCATAACTCAAGAATTCCTATTCTAAATATGACAAATGTCTAATATGATGAAGTAATTACAATTTGGTGAGATATGGATATAAAGAGGGCAGGTGGTATTTCTAGTTTTTAAAAAAACATCTGTGGCGTACATTGATAAACATGTTAATTGTGATGTGGCTTTTCACACATTTTCTCCTAATAAACAGGCTAACATAATTCATTTAAAGGCGATGTATTCATACTTGTATTTTGGGTTTCTACATATTTGAACATATTAATGTTCAATAAACACATTATTTTTGTCTGAATATACCTGTGTATATGTTATAAAACCCATGTCTCTTTCAGGTCCTCCTTCATAGTGTATCACTTCTGAACCTCATTTAAAGGCACAGTTCTGTGTGCGTTTCGCCGTTTCTACTTTTACCGTATTTATAAAGCACCTAGAATGGCTTTTTAATCAAAAGAAGACATGGAAATATGACTTTGTACCCTATTGGACCTTTTTTAAATGGTTTTAAACAGATCCATCGTTAGAAATGGGTGAATGAAGATCTGCATGAATGAACGATATTAAAATTGTGGTGAAATCTGTGTTGCAGCTGTCCAGGAGAGGAACTCGTACGCAGTCAGTGTGTGGAAGAGAGTGAAGGCCAAGCTGGAGGGCAGAGACATCGATCCCAACCGGAGGATGAGCGTCACAGAGCAGGTGACACACAGTTTTTATGTTTTACATTGAAATGTGTGAACGTTGATATGGAGAGCAACAGAGGAGGGGTCGCTCTCTCTGGATAGACGCAAGTACATTAGATGCCATGTGTACAGAATGAATAACATATCATGTCAATATAATATACCACAGAGCAGCAGTGACATTGTATTATTCACTATCAATATCATTCTTTTATTATTCTATTTGAAAATAAAAATGGTTAACGCAACACTTACTGACGTAGTTACACTCGTCTGTGGAAATATCAATATTCATACATCAGTCCCAACGTTAAAATGACATGAGATCAGCTGTTCTTACACACATGATCACATTTCAATTAAATCAGTAAACTGGGTTAGATTTGTTTGATATATTTTGTTCAAGAAATAATTGCGATGACAAATATTATTGTCATTATCATTAATCAGTAATGTCTTTTTGCCTTGTTGCTGCTCAACTGACTGAGTCGTCAACTAAATTTCGTTGTATCTTTTTACGAAGATAATAAACATCCTTATCCTATTGTCACTCATGGACCATTTTATACGGCTCATATATTGATACTATAATTGCATAATAATGCAAATGCACACTTTCAAAGAGCAATGGACTTTTAAATCTTCAGAATATTCTGACATTGTAATGTGAATGTTAACATATCTTAAATGGATAAAACATAAATGAAAAGAAACCACAAAACCAAAACAATAGGTAAAGTGTACTGAGCTGTTTGGTCTGCGTGGACGACATTGTTGACATTCAAAGGGTCATTACTGTATACATGAGCAAGGTCATATCCATATATCATACAAAAAGTCATTACTGTATACATGACCAAGGTCATATCCATATATCCTACAAAAGATCATTAATGTATACATGTCACTAGGTTCTGGTTGCTATGTTCGGGTTCTGGTTGCTATGTTCTCGGGTTCTTTGGGTGAAGCCAGGACTGAATGTGTCCTGTGGTTTTGTTGCAGGTGGACGTTGTCATCAAAGAGGCCACCAACATGGACAACCTGGCCCAGTTGTATGAGGGCTGGACTGCCTGGGTGTGATCGCTATGCCGCATCATGTCTTTGGTCCAACGAAGGCTTGGAGATCCACCAGAGTCCAGCGGGTCTGGGGTGTCGGAACAGCAGCACCGGGCCACACTGGGGGGAGGAAATGGGAAGCGGACGGTAAGTCCGCCCTCCCAAACTCCTGGGAACCCAAACTGGGGCAGCGATCTAGTAGCACCGCTGCAACCACACTCCCCCAACCACCGGCGACCGGGCTAACGCAACGCTTTGTGGGCCTGTGGCCCCGCCTTCCTTTCTGGGGTTTGACCAGGCAACGCAGCGCCGAATGGGGGAGGGGGGTAGGAGGGAAAAGGCCTCCTGACCCTCGACTTAGAAATGCCTTTCCCCCCCCCCACCTGCATAGCTCATTGTCAAGTTGTACCCATAATCATCACTGCATTCTGTTGTGCCACTCAAAGTCCACCTGAGGGCGGGATGAAGCAGGAAGCGAGCCGTTGACCCCTGAAGCACACGGCTGACATGCAGTGGGCGGGACTTCCCCGGGGCTAAAGCTCCGATGGATTGGCCGTTAAAGGGTCACACTTGTTTATCTCTAATATTTTCCTCAGTGGTGTTGTGATTCTGATTGGCCAGTGGGTTATCCAATTGGGACGATGAGAATGAAGGTTCAGCAGGATTCCTAAGGCTATGTGGAAACCTGAAATGAAGGTGGAGACAATAATCAAACTGTACTTTGATTGATAAACAGTAAATACTTTTACACGTCTCCGAATAAAAGATTTGTGGAGTTGTTTTCTCAGGAAGGTTCTTTGTGCTTTTGTGGATAAAAGTGAATCGTCCTGTCGTGCAGAATAGTTTGGATCACTCGTGTGCTTAGAATGGACAATTAAAGGTGAATTCACTACGACGAGGGACAACCTCCGTCTGATTCTGTTCTCCATGTTTAGTCCTTTAGGAGTAGATCACTTGCCTGTTGCTTTCCTCATACATATTCACTCCCCAGCCCTTATGCTTGCATTTTATTAATCTTGACTTTCTAGTTTTACATTTTTAGTAGGAGTTATGTTTTTGGTGTTGGTGCAAAATGTTTATTCTTAAAGCTTTTATTGGATTTTGTTGGATGCCAAATAAACATGGAACTGAGATGGGTCAAGTGTTTTATTTAACAATGGGAGGGATTCTATATATCATGTGGCCATGCTGTGAGAGGAGCTGTCTGGAATACCCTGCTCAGAGGAAGCGGATGAATGTATAGTTATTAATAACTGTATTCACAGTTCTAGTATAGTTGGATGACATTAAGCACACTATGAAGACAACAGTTAACTGAGATGAGAAACAATCAACATGTGGTACTGCATCTTAACAGCCTTATTGATAACCTTTTTAAAAAGCCCAATCCTAATTTCTTTTTTTAAAACCGCTTTTGTGGCAAAAAGTATAAAATGATATAAAGTTGTTATTAGTGTGAATAAACTGATATGGCCTCTTTCTAATGGTATGTTGTCTTGAAGTCAATAGTGTGGGTGCATGGAGGATTATGTCATAACCAAACGCACACATTGTAACGAGGTCAGTGCCCTCTTGTGTAAACCCCTCAGGAAGAGGCTGCGGCATCCAGCGGGTTAACCATTACAGCTCCTCGCACCAGTGGTCAGGGAGTCGAGGCTCGAGTGCACGGCCATGTCGGTGCAGCGTGTGTGTGTGGCCGACTTTGAGGTAGAAGCCAAGCGAGTTCTTCCTAAAGCGGTGTATGACTACTACCGCTCAGGAGCCGATGAGCAACACACTCTAGCTGACAATGTCGCTGCCTTCAACAGGTAACACACACTTTCTCTCACACACACTCACACACACACACTCCTGTTAGACACATGTTCCACCAAAGCTAGCAGCACTGGACCTCGTTCATAAACGTGTGCTTTAATAGACAACAATATTAAAAACCATTAATCTACTAATGCATTGGCCAAATGTAATTAATAACTATGAATTTGACACCCTTTAGTCCTTTCATCACTTTGAATGTTTAAATATATATTTTGATGTCTATTGGGGTTTTCCAATGAAGCTTTGAATGCTTTGCATATTTTATGACGGCATCACAACAATTTGATTTGATATTGTGGTTATATGAAATAAATAAATAGTTTATGTGGCTGTTTGATGTCTGCTAGACCGCCCAGTTAATACAGGAGAGCGTCGGCAAACGGGAGAGCAAACTTATTTTTAACTGCTTTGAAAGTTTGTATGAATTGCCAAGGCTCATACAATTCTAAAATAAATGACCTACGGATTCATTTTCTTAGACATATCACACAGATTGCCCTGGTCCTACCCGGTTTCCTTTTGTCTGGTTATTCTTTTTTTCGCATAAACTTCAATAACAAACTTATAATTCAATTTTTCAATTCAGTTTATTTTGTATAGCCCAATATCACAAATTACAAATTTGCCTCAGAGGGCTTTACAATCTGTACACATACGACATCCCTGTCCCAGGACCTCACATCGGATCAGGAAAAACTCCCCAAAAATAACCTTTGACAGGGAAAAAAGGGAAGAAACCTTCAGGAGAGCAACAGAGGAGGATCCCTCTCCCCGGATGGACAGATGCAATAGATGTCATGTGTACAGAATGAACAGCATTACAAAGTTACATAAACACATTACATGAATATGACAATGTATGAATGGAACTCCAAACCATGAAACAGAAGGAGGTAGAGAGAAGGGCAACAGGTCATATCTCAGGGGACACAACATTCACTGACTCAGCTCCAGACTCTTTATATATTTTATGATCACCAATCCCACGGAAACTCTCGGGAAAAGTGTCTTCAGCTTTCCACCCCGAACACAATTTTCTCAATTTATTTAGTAGTTATTTTTAATATTTCATTTATGAACATATATACATATACATATATGAATACGCATATGTGTATATATATAAACATATACGTGTATATGTCTATATAAATATATGTATGTATGTGTATATATATATATATATATCTATATTTATGGAAACCCTCCATAAACTTTAAACATTGTTATGCAGATGATACTCAATTATATCTATCGATCAAACCAGAGGAGACTCACCAGCTCGCTAAAATTCAAGCATGTCTTAAAGACATAAAAACATGGATGACCTGCAACTTCCTGATGTTAAACTCAGACAAAACTGAAGTTATTTTACTCGGCCCTGAACACGTCAGAGATCAATTATCTGGTGATGTGGTTTCTGTAGATGGCATTTCCCTGGCATCCAACACCACTGTAAAGAATCTCGGCGTTATCTTTGACCGAGACTTGTCCTTTAACTCCCACGTGAAGCAAATCTCAAGGATTGCATTTTTTCATCTACGTAACATTTCAAAAATCAGGCACATCTTGTCTCAAAAAGATGCAGAAAAGCTGGTTCACGCATTTGTTACTTCTTATTATCAGGCTGCTCTAATAAGTCTCTTAAGTCCCTCCAGTTAATCCAGAATGCTGCAGCTTGTGTACTCACAAAAACTAAGAAAAGAGATCACATTACTCCTGTATTAGCTGCTCTGCACTGGCTCCCTGTAAAATCAAGAATCACATTTAAAATTCTTCTCCTCACCTACAAAGCCTTGATTGGTGATGCACCATCATATCTTAAGGAGCTTGTAGTACCACATTGCCCTACTAGAGAGATGCGCTTACTAAACGCGGGGCTACTCTTGGTTCCTAGAGTCCTAAAAAGTAGGATGGGAGCCAGAGCCTTCAGTTATCAAGCTCCTCTTTTATGGAACCAACTTCCACTTTCAGTCCGGGAGGCAGATAGTCACCTCATTTAAGAGTAGACTTAAGACTTTCCTCTTTAACAGCACTTATAGTTAGGGCTGAATCAAGTTTGCCCTGGTCCAGCCCCTAGATATGCTGCTATAGGCTTATAGGCTGCTGTGGGATGTTTTAGGATACACTGAGCACCTATATCGTCTTCTCTCTCTCTCTCTCTCTCCTTATGGATGAATTTACATCTCTCCATTGCACATTACTAACTCTACTTCTTCCCTGGAGTCTTTGTGCCTTCTTGTCTCACAGGGTCCATTGGACCTGGCGATGTCTGAAGCTGGTCCTGACTCCTCAAAGTCAAAAGTCAAAGTCAGCTTTATTGTCTCTTCTTCCATTTGTGCAAACATACAGAAGATCTGAAAGTACATTTCTCTGTCGTCCAACATAAAGTTATTGTAGTAATAATAATAATAAAGTAAAGTAATAAAGTGCAAATTAGATAACAACAACAACCAAGAACATGTAGACAACATATAAATTAAGAACTATAAAGAACTATTAAAAAACTTTAAGTTTGTATTATAGCAGCATTCAGACAGTTTTAGCAGCATTTTGACATATGTGTCTAAAAGAGGAGTGGGAGAGTGGGCAGAGAGTTCAGCTTCCTAACAGCCTGGTGGATGAAGCTGTTTGAGAGTCTGGTGGTGCAACCACGGAAGCACAGGTATCTCCTCCCAGAGGTCAGGAGGCTGAGGGGTGGCAGGAGTCGCTCACAATCATGGGTCCTGCCTCCTTGCCCCTGTATCCTGCATCCAGCATTTGGCCTGGACCTGGCCTCCTTCCCAATGGCCCTGCCTCCTTCTTTGTGCCTCCTGCCTCAAAGGCCTGACCTCATTGGTCCGGCCTCTTTCGCGATGCCTCTTGCCTGATGGGCCGGCCTCCTGCCTCTGTGGCCCTGCCTCCTGCCATGGCCTTGCTGTGTAAAGCCCTCTGAGCGGAGTTTGTGATTTTGGGCTATATAAAATAAACTTTGGAATACTCCAATGAGTGCATCGTAATGAGTGAGCTTCAAATGAAATGATTGGACAAGCTTCGTCCTGCAAGAGCCACAAATACTAATTTATTTTCTGTGTTTTTTGTCAGAGCATTTGATTTATTGATGACTGTCGGAATGTAATGAGAGTGTTTTTTCTCTTTGAAGGCACCGATGAAGATAAGCTGTAATTACGTCTGTGTGTTTTAGGATATGAGCTTGTGAATGTTCCCGGGGATGTCTCAACAAATACCTAGTTCATAATACTGCAAATGCTCAGGCTTTCCTTAGTTGGGCCATAGGCATGTTCACCATTCTTTGTAAATGAAGATCTTTGAGATTATTTCCTTGTTCAAAGTCTAACCGATTACAAACCTAGCAGATCAAGTCATGATTTATCTCACCACTTATACTGGGCAGGGCGATCTGACTGGTCGTTAATGGTGGAACCCAGTTGATGCAATAGGGGCCACACCACTGATCTCCCTTCTTCACTGAAGGGATCAAACCCAGCTCCCATCATGAGGCGGTTTGGGCCCCAGGTGTTAGACAGACTCTGGGTTCCCTGATGGTTCCACTGGGAACGTAGAAAACACGGTGACCAAACCACACGCACAGCATAATTAAATGACGATACAATATCAGAAAGAGTTACTGCGAGAGGAAGTAGTACAGCACGGCTCAACACGAGTGCTTGTTCAGCCCATAATATGGAAAGTTATGTTTATGTGCCGTGAGTGCACTGTTCATTCAGAGCAACAAATACAGCACCACATCCACATCTCAGGATCAACTCTTGTACCAGAACTTCAATGACCGGAAACAACAATGGCACGTATGGATTGTGATACCTTACAGGGGCTTATTCTGTTGCACAAAATCAACCATTATTCCTGGAATGCAATACTATACGTATAGGATAGCTAGATATTGAAATACAACAGTGCTCGTCAACCCAAGTTATCTTCCACATCACACCTTATGTCCTTTCTCGTGACGCACTTGGGGACTAATCAGTTGGATGAACCAAGGTTACATGTCATACTGTAAGTGTGTGTGTGCGTGTGTGCAGGTGGCGTCTTGTCCCCCGGGTGTTGAGGGATGTGTCCACAGTGGATCTCTCTGTCTCTGTGCTGGGCCACAAGCTCAGCATGCCTGTCTGTGTTGCCGCCACAGCAATGCAGAGGATGGCTCATCCTGAAGGAGAGACAGCTACAGCAAGAGGTACACACACACACTGTACACATACATCATGTAACTTGGAAATATATACGGATTAAAGTTAGGGCTGGCTCAATAGCATTGTACATATATATATATATATATATATATATATATATATATATATATATATATATATCAATATTTGAGTTCAAGAATCAAATCCTTATCAGGAAGGAGAATATGTGTCCCTCAGACCTGTACATCTCTGGTGGCTCTGAGGCCCATTCCTATAGGTTGTAATATATGTGTCTACTCAGCATGCCGAGCAGTGGGGACAGGGATGATGCTGAGCTCCTGGGCCACCTCCACTATAGAGGAAGTGATGTCAGCAATGACAGCCTCACCAGGCGGCGGCGTCATGTGGCTGCAGCTCTACATCTATAAGGACCGAGAGCTCACAATCTCCTTGGTCCGCCGGGCAGAAGAGGCCGGCTACAAGGCTATCTTTGTTACCGTGGATACGCCATACCTGGGAAGGAGACGGGATGACATGCGCAACCATTTTAAACTGCCCCCACACCTGAGGTAGGAACCAAACATCACTAATCACTTCCCAAATTCCACCATGAAGACCACAAAGTGTGTCCAATAGTAACTGTGTGTGTGTGTGTCCTCAGCCTGTCCAACTTCTCATCAGCCTCCCTGGCTTTCTCTGAGGGAAACTACGGCAATGACAGTGGTTTGGCTGTTTACGTTGCCAAGGCAATAGACCCCTCTCTCTGTTGGGACGACATCACATGGCTAAAAAAACATACATACCTACCAGTGATTGTGAAAGGGGTAGTTAATGGTATATTAACACACACCGTACACACTTTGTTTGCTTAACCTAATAATAAAAATAAGATTTTCTTAATGTGATTCTTAAAAAAGGAAAAATCAGAAGTTTTTTAGTAAGTGATTAAAGTCAGTGTTGTGTAGTTGTTGGTATTTGCCTTTCTGGAATCAAGATACGCTTAATGGTGGCATAAGGACCCCACTTCTAGCTATGCAAATATCTCTGAAAATATTAGAATAAAATGTTTTGTTGTTGTCTGGATCCAGATGAACTTGTTCACCTGTGTGTGTGTGTGTGTGTGTGTGTGTTGTCAGGTGATGATGCCGCACAGGCTGTGACCTATGGCGTCGACGGCATCCTGGTGTCCAATCACGGAGCTCGACAACTGGATGGGGTTCCTGCCACAGTGTGTACATTGTTCTTTTATGAAATATAAGGTACACGACAGTGTCATCCATCTCTGATATGATGGAACTCTTTACAGTCCAGAACATGGTATAAACTGCACCTATTACATACTCTCAGTCGCGGTCCCAGCTCACATTGCTGAGGGGACCGTGGACTTACAATATACTTCCAGTAAATATGGAATCTAAAGTAGTGGACTACTAACTCACTGGTCTTATAACTGTACGTGTTATTCCATTCCTTTCTGAGTCGTCTTTCCATTCAATCGTCACAAATGAGATATAACTTCTAATTCATGAGCAATAACCGAGAGAGAGAGGAATTTGTTTCAGTTGGTCAATATTTAATTGTTCTTTCATGTGAGGTGGTAATGGCCACATCTGTCTTGAGACAAAGACAAGCATTCCCTCAAAATGGGAACATCCGTCAGTCACACGTTGTCATGTCAGAATGTATTAACCAACAGCGAGTCCTACCCGGCCAGCGCCTCGTTCTTCAACAAAGGCAAAGCACCACCACAAGCGGGCATATATATATGTATATATGTCTGTACATATACAATGTCTGTAGCGCAGCTTAGAAAGGTTTATTGAATATAGGGAACAGGGTTGAACCCCTGCGACATTCCCGAAAAGTAGCAGACCCTGACAGTATGGAACACAAGGCAATCAGTGTAGGAGGAGTTCAAAAAGGGGTCAGACCCAGAAGATCAGGCAAAAAGGGGAACAGGCTAACAATCTCGACAAGAGCCAGGCAAAGAGGATCCAAAGTCCAAAAGGTATGTATTGATTTTCAGACCACTGCAGCAAGCTCGATTTGCCTTTAAACGCCCCCCCTTCCCTCCGCCGGTCTCTAGTGGTTGTTTCGGGAAACGCTCTCCCTAGTGAGTGGAGGCACCGTCAGGTTGAAGATGGAAGCTGAGAATGACTAAACCAACTTTTAGGAAGTTACTTTTTATTTTTCATGGGCTTTGTTGAAAATAAGGTGAACATAGAATTTCACCAGCCACCTTTTCAATGTGCTTTCTGTGACAATAAAACATATGAAGTCAAGTGTGTGTGTGTGTGTGTGTAGCTGGATGTGTTGGAGGAGGTGGTGCAGGCAGTGCAGGGTCGCTGTGACGTCTACATGGACGGAGGAGTGCGGCGGGGTACCGACGTCCTCAAGGCCTTGGCCCTGGGAGCGAAGGCCGTGTTCGTCGGCCGCCCGGTGCTGTGGGGCCTCGCCTGCCAGGTGAGGCGCCGCCTCGCTCAGCCTCTGATGCCACATCCGTAGAGGGTGTTACAATCTAATCTACCACAAGCTCCTCCTAGTTGAATCGAGCAACTGAGCAAACATGTGTGTGTGGGTGTGTGTGTGTGTGTGTGTGTGTGTGTGTGTGTGTGTGTGTGTGTGTGTGTGTGTGTGTGTGTGTGTGTGCGTGTGTGTGTGTGTGTGTGTGTGTGTGTGTATGTGTGTGTGTGTGTGTGTGTCCAGGGGGAACAGGGAGTTACAGAGGTTCTGGAACTTCTAAAAGGGGAGCTGCGACTCGCTATGGCCCTGTCAGGTAAGACATGCATACACACACACACACACACACACACACACACACACACACACACACACACACACACGCACGCACACACAGGGCACCTGCTTTGAGGAAATGAAGTTTGGCTCACGAAAAAACAAAAGTGTAAAGATGTGCTTGCTGTAAAACATGACCATCCAGCTCCTCGTCTTCACTGAATGTCTCTCACCCTCTCTCTCTCTTTCTCTCTCTCTCTCTCTCTCTCTCTCTCTCTCTCAGGTTGTCGCTCTGTGTCTGAGGTGAGCAGGTCCCTGGTCAGGAGAGTGGAGTTCACCTCCAGGATGTAAGAGAAGAATCTGCCCTCCAATCACTGGACATTCATTTGTCAAATGACCTATTTTGTGTTTCCAGACTTGTTTGTTGTTCTACTGGAAATAACATATATAGGCTTATCTCGTGTAAAACGGAGGTGTGTCGTGAAGTAAATAATAATAACAGGAACCAAATAAATGGTAAACAGGTCACTGTGCTAGAATGTGTCTTAGTGCAGTAACTTCTTCCGGAGAGGAGACCGTGACCATGTTTGTGAGCCAGAGATCAGAATAAAAGGTTGCACTCTCTGGAACACACCTGCTGATTCTTTTTTTTGTGAGCCGTCGTTGGGACCTGGACTCAACGAGCATCTCTCTCTCCGCCATTTCGAACCGTCCTTCATCAGAATGCTGTCATCCAAGTTCTGTCATAATGTAATAGTTTTATTTAACATAATTGTTCCTTCTGCGGGGCGAAAAGAAAGTGGGATTTACCCCGTCCTGGTTGTATTTAGTGCCAGGGTGACAGTGACGGTGACAGTCGAGAAAAGTCGGTGTCAGGAATATTCTTTAATACCAGGAGGTAAGAACTTATAAACCAAATCAGATAGTACAATATATCTCATTAATATTATAGCATCCAAAAGCTTCGGATGGGCAGCAGAATCAACCAAAACTGAAATGCAGTGCATCGAAATATGCCGGTAGAGCATCAGACTCTTAATCTCAGGTTCGTGGGTTCGAGCCCCACGTTGGGCTTCAATATTTTATCCGATTGACGGACTGATCCGATCTGGCGGGATTGGCTATCGATGTAAGCCTTTCAGTTTTGTCTGAGTTTAGCTGGAGAAAATTGTTTTGCATCCACACACTGATCTATTCGATGCAGTGACAAAGTAAATCTACAGGCCCATATTCACCTGCCGTCAGTGACACGTAGACCTGAGTGTCATCTGCGTAGTTGTGGTAGGACGCGTTATAGCTGCGTATTAGCTGGCCTAATGGAAGCATTTACAGATTGAATAATAGAGGTCCTAGGATTGACCCCTGGGGAACCCCACAGGTCAAAGTCAATTGGTCTGAGATACAGTTACCAATTTCAATAAAATACGTCCTGTCCTCGAAATAGGACTTGAACAGTGCAGTACCAGAGATTCCCACCCATTTTTTTTAACCTCTGTAATAAGATCCCATCGTCAACTGTGTCAAAGGCAGCGCTCAGGTCCAGCAGAACTAAGACTGAGACTTTGCCTGTGTCTGTGTTCAGGCGGATATCATTTGTCACCTTGATCAGAGCTGTCTCAGTGCTGTGGTGGGGCCTAAAACCTGATCGGAAAAGTATCAAAAGCGTTGTTAGACAGGAGAAAGTCAGTAAGCTGTTGGTATACAACCTTCTCTAGGACTTTGCCTAAGAATGGCAGGTTTGATATGGGCCGGTAGTTGTTCAGTACTGTGGCATCAAGACTGCTCTTTTTTAGAAGAGGTTTAATGACAGCAGTTTTTAAGGCCTTTGGAAATGTTACAGTCTGGAGTGAGATGTTGACTAGGTGTGCGAGTTGTGGTAACAAACTACTCAGCACAGACTTTAGAAATCTAGTGGGTAACTCATCAAGGCAGCATGTCGATGGACTGCAGATGATCTCTTCAACTCTTTTGTTAGTGGTATAAAATGTGTCAGCTCTAGGTGTCTAGCTGGCTGCAGAGTAGATATTTGTGTTGTGGAATTAATGGCATTTTTAATGCATTGAACTTTGTCATTAAAGACTATTGCAAACTTATTACACTTAGAATGAGGTGTAATAGGATACACTGAGCACCTATCTCCTCTTCTCTCTCTACTTATGGATGAATTTACATCTCTCCATCGCACATTACTAACTCTGCTTCCTCCCCGGAGTCTTTCTGACTTCACGTCTCATAGGGTCCTGGCTGTGTCTGATGCCTCCTCCCTGGTGGGCCGGCCTCCTGCCATGGCCATGGCCATGCTGATGCCGTCAGCCGTCAATGCCGTCAGCATTATACCTAGCGGCAGCTGCAGACTGCCTGCAGCAGGGCCGTCTGTCTAGGGTCTGACAGAGTGGTCTGCATGTGTTGAGTATAACCCTAAGATACTCCACCTGTTGGTTTGGCAGGGGGCTGCTTCCCTTCAAGTTGATCAAAAACCCAAACTTGGTTAGTTGTAAGATCAACCGTGCAGCACTGGCAATTACAATTGGGCAGTCATTTTAAAACAATGCATTACACGGTGTCCTAGACACCGTGAAATGCATTGTTTTAATCACACACATTTCAGTGGCTATTTCACAAATTTCTGACTATATACTTTCACTGCATCAGGTTAAAGAAACACTGCTCCCATCCTCCTGTTTGTAGTGGTTACTTTGTGTAAGTAGGTCTGTATGTTTGAAGAATGAGTTCACTGTTGTCACACAACAACAGTGAACTGACAGTGGGGCGAATTAAAGAAAATAACCACTGTTATGACTTATTACAAGTGTTTGTGATTTTTCTGAGATGGTTATCCCCTAAGGTTAGCACTGGAATCCATCCATCCATTATCACCCGCTTATCCGGGGTCGGGTCGCGGTGGCAGCAGGTTCAGCAGGCATACCCAGGCTTCCCTCTCACCCGCAGCACTTTCCAGCTCATTCTGGGGGATCCCGAGGCGTTCCAAGGCCAGCCGGGAGATATAATCCCTCCAGCGTGTCCTCGGTCTTCCCCGGGGCCTCCTACCAGTTGGACGTGCCCGGAAAACCTCTAATGGGAGGCGTCCAGGAGGCATCCTGACTAGATGCCCGAACCACCTCAGCTGACTCCTTTCGACACGAAGGAGCAGCGACTCGACTCCAAGCTCCCCCCTGATGTCCGAGCTCCTTACCCTATCTCTAAGGCTGAGCCCGGCCACCCTACGGAGGAAGCTCATTTCGGCCGCTTGTATCCGAGATCTCGTTCTTTCGGTCACGACCCAGAGTTCGTGACCATAGGTGAGGGTTGGAACGTAGACCGACCAGTAAATGGAGAGCTTTGCCTTCCGGCTCAGCTCCCTCTTCACTAAGACGGACCGGTACAGCGCCTGTTTTACTGCTGCAGCCGCACCGATCCGCCTATCGATCTCCCGCTCCACCTTACCCTCACTCTTGAACAAGACCCCGAGATACTTGAACTCCTTCGCTTGGGGTAGGCAGTTTGCCCCCAACTGGAGGGAGCAATCCGCCGGTTTCCGGCAGAGCACCATGGCCTCAGATTTGGAGGTGCTAACTCTCATCCCTGCCGCTTCGCACTCGGCTGCAAAACGCCCCAGTGAATGCTGGTGGTCACGGTCCGAGGAGGCAAACAGGACCACATCATCCGCAAACAGCAGAGAGGCGATCCCGAGACTCCTGAACCGGATCCTCTCCGCCCCCTGGCTGCGCCTAGATACCCTGTCCTTGAAGGTCACGAACAGGACCGGTGATAAAGGGCAGCCCTGGCGGAGGCCAACACCCACCGGGAACGTGTCTGACTTACTACAGAGGAGACGAACACAGCTCCTACTGCAGGCGTACAGAGACCGGATGGCCCGTGCCAACGGGTCCGGCACCCCATACTCCCGCAGCACCCCCCACAAAAACCCCCGAGGGACCCGGTCGAAAGCCTTCTCCAGGTCTACAAAGCACATGTAAACTGGTTGGGCAAACTCCCAGGACCCCTCCAGTAATCTTGCGAGGGTAAAGAGCTGGTCCACTGTTCCACGCCCGGGACGGAATCCGCACTGTTCGTCCTGAATCTGAGGTTCGACAAGCGGTCGGAGCCTCCTCTCCAGCACCCTGGCATAAGCTTTTCCCGGGAGGCTGAGCAGTGTGATACCACGATAGTTCGAGCACACTCTCCGGTCCCCCTTCTTGAAGATGGGAACCACCACCCCAGTCTGCCAGTCCATGGGCACTGTTCCCGACCCCCATGCGACACTGAAAAGGCGTGTCAACCAAGACAGCCCAACAATGTCCAGCGCTTTCAGCATCTCAGGGCGGATCTCATCCACCCCTGGCGCCTTGCCACCAAGGAGCTTTTTGACTACCTTAGCGACCTCTGCCAGGGATATGGGTGAATCCACCCCAAAGTCTTCCGGCGCTGCCCCCTCTCCGGGGGACATGTTGGCCGGGTTTAGGAGTTCCTCAAAGTGCTCTTTCCACCGCCCGACGATGTCCCCAGTCCGGGTCAGCAGTTCCCCCTCCCTGCTGAGAACAGCCTGGGGTAGACCCTGCTTTCCCTTCCTGAGCCGTCGGATGGTTTGCCAGAACTTCCTTGAGGCCAACCGAAAGTCCTTCTCCATGGCCTCCCCGAACTCCTCCCATGCCCGAGTTTTAGCCTCCGCGACCATCGTCGCTGCAGCCCTTTTGGCCCGCCGGTACCCGTCAGCTGCTTCAGGAGACCCCTGGGCCAGCCAGGCCCGAAAGGCCTCCTTCTTCAGTTTGACGGCTACCCTCACCCCCGGTGTCCACCACCGGGTTCTAGGGTTGCCGCCACGACAGGCACCGATGACCTTCCGGCCACAGCCCCGAGCAGCCGCGTCCACAATAGAGGCTTTGAACAAGGTCCACTCGGATTCCATGTCCCCAGCCTCCCTCGGGATTTGTGAGAAGTTCTTCCGGAGGTGGGAGTTGAAGACCTCCCGGACAGGATCCTCTGCCAGACGTTCCCAGTTCACCCTCACTACACGTTTGGGCTTGCCAGGTCTCTCTAGCCGAGTCCCCCGCCATCTGATCCAACTCACCACTAGGTGGTGATCAGTTGACAGCTCTGCTCCTCTCTTCACCCGAGTGTCCAAGACATACGGCCGCAGATCAGATGATACGATTACAAAGTCGATCATTGATCTCCGGCCTAAGGTGTTCTGGTACCAGGTACACTTATGAGCCACCTTATGTTCGAACATGGTGTTCGTTATGGACAAACTGTGGCTAGCACAGAAGTCCAACAACAAAACACCATTCGGGTTCAGATCGGGCAAGCTGTTCCTCCCAATCACGCCCCGCCAGGTTTCTCTGTCATTGCCCACGTGAGCGTTGAAGTCTCCCAGGAGAACTATGGAGTCGGTAGGCGGCGCCCTTTCCAGGACCCCTCCCACCGACTCCAAGAAGGCCGGATACTCCGAAATGCTGTTCGGTGCATAAGCACAAACAACAGTCAGAGCCTTACTCCCCGCAACCCGTAGGCGCAGGGAGGCGACCCTCTCGTTCCCCGGGGAAAACTCCAACACAGCGGCGCTCAGCCGGGGGCTCGTGAGTATCCCCACTCCCGCCCGGCGCCTCTCACCCTGGGCAACTCCAGAAAAGGACAAAGTCCAACCCTTCTCCAGGAGCTTGGTTCCAGAGCCCATGCTGTGCGTGGAGGTGAGCCCAACTATATCTAGCTGGTACCGCTCCACCTCCTGCACCAGCTCCGGCTCTTTCCCCGCTAGTGAGGTGACGTTCCACGTCCCTAGAGCTAGTCTATGCTGCCGGCGATCGGCCCGCCCAGGTCTCCCACCTGGCCCGCCGCCCGGTCTACATAGCACCCGACCCCGATAATTCTCCCTGCGGGTGGTGGGTCCACAGGGTGACTGCTGCTCCATGTTGTTCTTTCGGGCTGAGCCCGACCGGGCCCCATGGGCGAAAGCCCGGCCACCAGACGCTCGCCGACGAGCTCCCCTCCTGGGTCTGGCTCCGGGAGGGTGCCCCGGTTTCCCTTGTCCGGGCAAGGTGGCTACAATCCGTGGGCTGCTTATCATCAGGGTTTGTTGAACCGCTCTTAGTCTGGGCTCTCCCCCGAGACCTGTTTGCCTTGGGAGACCCTACCAGGGGCTGACGCCCCGGACAACATAGCTCCCAGGATCACTGAGCCACTCAAACTCCTCCACCACGTTAAGGTGGCGATTCATAGGAGGAGTAGTCTGGAATGAGAATGATAAATCCTATATTGTTATCATGTTACTTGTTTTAGTCTAGTAACAAGTTAAACTGGATATGAACAATATGTGTAGGATGCTGCTCATTTTGATAAGCTGACTAAATTGTATTGATGCAAAAGCAGTGATATATGGTACCTGATGAAGGTAGTTTAGTCTAAAAAGTTGTAAATAAATATACCAACATCAAACAGTGTGCACAGGATCTTTTTATTTATTCAAGATGTACTGTAACACACTGATGCCAATGACTCAAACATACCATCACTGGTAGTTTGTTGACACTTTAAATCTACTGCTGCTCTATCTGTTCCCAATTTTCTTTATTTGGGAATTACTAAAGGGATGTGAACATTTTCAGTTGTAAATAACTACATTTCTTTTACAAATGTTGAGATACTTGTACTAACTTCTATTTTTGTATTTTCATGTCATGTTACCATATATTTCTGCTCCACTACAATTTTAAAAAGTCCACCATGAAGTGGACCTATTGTCCACAAATAGATATTTAATGAGTTTGAAAGGAATGAAGCTTTCAAACCTCAATTATTGCCAATTCTGTCCTAAGATGCAGGACACAACAACAGGTCTCCAGTTTCTGTGTTTTCCATTAAATCTCCTCCAAAACACATTTGCCAAAGATAATTGGCAGTATATAACCTTATTTTATAGGAGACAAGTTTGGCACTTGAGTTCTCACACCAATGCTACCAGACCTTTCCCGTGGAACGGACCCCTTTCCAGACGCAGAAGTAGCACGCCACCCAGCAGACCAGGAGACACAGCAGCAACTACCACCTTACTTTACCAACCTCCTCTATTCCCCCAGACATGGACAACACTCCTCTCCTGCATGGGGCTACCAAACAGTCATATGATGGTTGCACGCATGAAGAATTATCATCGTTGACTGCTGCTGCCCTATTTCATTTATTATGAGCTTAATGTGACAACACTGACTCACTCCCAGAACAAAGAGACTGAAGACTTGAGAAGATTTCCAGATGTCTAGTTTACTGTCAGGTTGACCTTTTGTATTGCAGTCCAGGATGAGGATGTGAGGTCCACACAACTGTCTGTTGATAACAAGGCTGTTAATCTCCATATCACACAGTTACTGAAATAGTCCTCATAATGTAACATGTCGTTATTATCATGAACAATTCGCTTTAATAATGCAGATAATACATTTTGTGAAGTAACACTTAAGTTTCTCTACAGAGCATTTTTAACATTTGATGGGAAAGGGGAAACCAATAACAGTCTTGTGTATCTAAGGTTATGCAAAATTCACTTTTTCATACCATTTTGACATGTCCCCTGCGTGTTTAGAGACCCATTGGGTAGGAAAGAAGACCACCCTCTTGATTTTTCTTGCTCCATCCATCAGGAAATGTATGTTCCAAAAAGCTGGTCAGATATTTCTCTTTATGTGACGTCCTACATCCAAAATAAATAAAATAAACTACGGACCCTGCATAACATAGCACCACCTCCAAATTGACTTTTGCAGTGGCACCTCCACTATCTCCAATAGAGCTCCTTTGCCCTGTCTAACATCTATCTAACATGGAAGGAGGACCTGCCTGTCCGTATGTCCTTTGATTTATTTTTTTGATATGTGGTCATTCATTTACATGGTGTTTGAATTGTGTTTGGAGCATGTACAAATGGCTTATATATTATTTTAGCCTGGGTTTTGCTGTGCAACATCACTATTTCTTTCATGATTAGTGCATTGTTTCACTGTGTTTTGATAATTATTCTCCCTGGCCTTCAATTGGACTTAAAAGGACTTGGGGGGAGATCTATCAAAGAGATTAGTTGTACATGCTGTACATCTAACCACCCTCCAGGGATTGTTGCATGTGGCCCAGGGCAGAGGGTCTCTGAAACTAGAGATGAGGTAGAGGAGTGCCCAGGCCAGGATAATACTGTAGAACCTGGAATAAAGCTGGATAACAATGATAGAATATCCAGTCCC
Source organism: Cyclopterus lumpus (assembly GCF_009769545.1). Lineage (NCBI taxonomy): Eukaryota > Metazoa > Chordata > Actinopteri > Perciformes > Cyclopteridae > Cyclopterus > Cyclopterus lumpus. The sequence goes on from NC_046973.1 coordinate 9,804,340, forward strand.
TGGAGGGAGAGAACATCAATAAGACCACGGGTTAACGTGTATTTTCATAAATAGTATAACACATAACTTAAGACAGTGAATAATGTCGAAGCACATAGTGAAGTTTAAGCCAACCAAAGATGAATGCAGCTGTTCTTCTGTTGGTTTTATTTCAGTGTGAATATAGAAAGTGTATCAAACCTCGCCTATAATATCCTAAAAGTCAACATCAAAAAGCCCCAAGACAGATAATGCGTGTGTCAATTAGATCAATTTTATTTGTATTTATTTTTTACTTCAGTGGAGAAAATTTCGAGACTTAATACATTTAAAGTATCAAAGTTTAAAGTCCTGAGAATAATTGAAATTCAATACCTAGTTGTCTGAGGCCAATAGCAAAAACAGCCCTTTCACAATTTCCCACCAGAAACAAATTCCATGGGTCTTGATTATGCTGAAAACAGTATTTTTCAGCTCATCTTAGAATGTCTTTAGGGAATAACCTTACTGCAGGTCTTATATGTGCCGGTTACAACCAGGGGGATGCAAGTAGTAGTCTGATGTTGCTCTCACAGCGGGTGATGTGCAAATGTTGTAAAAAAATGTTGGCTTAGCAAACCTGCCGTAAAACACACGTAAGTAAAATACACCATCCTTAGTTATTAAGAAGAAGAAGAAGAAGAAGCGGTGAAGCACCCAGGAGCAACTGGGGGTTCAGTGTCTTGCTCAAGGACACTTCAACATGAACTATGGGGAGAGCAGGGATGGAACCGGGTACCTTGTGGTTACAGGACGACCACTCCCCATGAGCTACAGTCGACCCATTGCCATTGCGGGAGTGTTTCTTTAGTTGGGGTTTGACAACTGCTTAAAAATAGTGTAGTTACAGGGTTCATACATGAGGTATGAATAAATAAATTTATATAATCATGATATTTTAACCACCTTGTTAAATAACTCATGTAAATAGTTCTGTTTCAGTCAGTATTTGTGTTTTTCCTCCATAAATAACGTTACAATCACCAACAGAACTTGTGAATGACGTAATGTCTTCAATATAAATACTCAATGTATTCAATAACAAACAGATGTGGTGTGGTTACCTTGTGCAAGCGGGCAGAGCTTTGTCCAGCAGGTGACACAGCCCTCCTGTGTATACTGACCAATCACAGTCTCCAGCAGGAAGAGTGGCACGCCACACAGGAAGGCAAAGAAGCAGTAAGGCAACAGGAAGGCACCTGCACACACAATGGAATGAGGTCATAAAGTGAGTGATAGTGTTTGATCCAATGCAATGTCCAATGTCCTTCCATTGACAATTATTTTCTTTATGGACTAATCCTGCATTATTACCCTGAGAATCCATCAACCGTCATCCCACAACTTGATCCGATGTGAGGTCCTGGGACTGGAATGTTGTATGTGTACAGATTGTAAAGCCCTCTGAGGCAAATTTGTAATTTGTGATATTGGGCTATACAAAATAAACTAAATTGAATTGAATTGAACTAGGGTCCCTGCAGGCCCCAGAGGTTTACTTGTTGTCATATCTCTGCTTTATACAATCGTTCCAATTTTTCATTAACGTCAATCATTTTTCTTTGTGTTTAATTGTAACTTCCAGGCATCATATATTCTTCAATACTTCCAGTCATTATATTTTTCCTGATCCTCATATTGTCCTTAATTACAGTGAACCAGCAGAAAATGCAAACCTCACATGTTACTACTTCTCTAAATACTAGAGTAAGCCGCTAGTGCCTTACCAAATGTTCAAGGACGGGGCCAGATGCTATTTTGCACCAGTTCTAGATAACGTGTAACTCACAGCTACTCTGATCTCATGGTTTATCAGTGTGTATATAAAGTGACACCTCCTGTGCTCATAACTCATTCTCTCAGCTCATTTATTTGACTGTGTTGTGATTAGACTTGACTTGATATGCTTTGTTTGACACAAATTGCCACCACAAGTGCTTTTTAAATAATTATTTATAATATATGGCCACCCTGAGCGACCCCAGTCAAAAGCACCCAACTGCAGGTAATATATTTTAGTAGAAACATTAGCATGATAATTAGATAATTACAAAGATGGTTTAAGAACACATTTAGAAACAGTTTGATGTTTTCTGCTGATTTAAATGAGTAGCTATCGAGTTGCCCTCAAATATAATTATGTTAGTCCCAATTATCCATGTGGCTAATATGGTGAATTAGTAGGGTATAGTATAAGCTTTTGTAAAAAAAATAAATAATGATTACTTTTTTTAATTTCATGTAATCACAAGTGTGTACAGTACACACAAGTGCAACTTTAGTTATGCCTGTAAATAGGGTTAGTTAAACTCATGGATATACATTTTTATTTTACATTTATTGACCTTGAGATTATTTTACACAATCCACATTCCGTTTGCCTCCAAGACTTAGTGTCCTTCTTCAACTAGTGTGCAGCTTGATATATTGCAGATGTAAATACGGAAATCAATGCCACATTAAAAGACCTCCTTAGTGATTTACATAAGAGGTGCAAATATACTTTCAAACATATATGGGCCTTGTGTGTTCCAGCTTACCTCCTCCGTTCTTGTAGCACAGGTAGGGGAATCTCCACACATTGCCCAGGCCCACGACATTGCCAGCTGCTGCCAGGATATATTCCCTTTTCTTGCTCCACCGTTCCCTCTTTTTGACTTTGGTCTCCATCTCTTTGTTCCCTCTCCAGTCCCACAGTACTACTGTACAACTGCAGATCAGTACTATCAATACACACCCCTGTCATCCTGGTTTTACGCTCCTCTGTCGTCAAAATAGCGTCTTGTTTTCCCCCGATGGCCATGGCTGTAGGGCAGGAAGTGCCTGTGTCATTCAAGGTTAGTCCAAACGCCACTTTTTATTCAATCAGATGTAGATGAATACTAAGAACATTTACTAACTCATATGTAAAAGTACAGAATGTATTCATAATAAAAAATCCTAAAAGAAGCATTGACATATAAGTCAGGGAATACAAGTATTAAGTATGTATGAAGAATGGATAAAGAACAAGTGTTAGAAGTACACTAACGTGGGAATTGCTCGCAGACAATGTTCATCTCAGCTTGTGTATTGAAGTATATACAATTTTAAAACAGGAAAAACTGGATTCACCTTATGTAATACTGTGAGGCTGAGCCGTTAAACACTATATGAAATGTACAATTAGACACAGTGGGAAAATGGAATCTAGGTGAGGAAACAATATTTAATAATTTAATATCCATAAATACTAATGTGAAGCCAGACAACTTAAAGGTGCAATAAGTATCCTCTGCTCCAAACTCGCCAGCTTGCTGTTCCGGCCTCGACCTGTCACTGGATCACATACTTCTTGACAGACCGGGCTGGGGAAAGTCAAGCACCCAGACAATCAGTACTGGCGCCCCTCAGGGATGTGTGCTTGACCCACTGCTCTTCTTCCTCGTGGTAGACAACAACTGCACCTCAGGAGACCTGTCCGTTAAACTCCTGAAATTTGCAGATCGTCTTCGCACTATTTTTATTGTTTAATTTACAGAATACTTGTATACTTGTTTTATTTGTATTTTATTGTCAGTCATTGGTGCTTTGAGCAATGGCATAGAGCCTTTTCATTACATAATAATCAATATTATTTTTTTAATTATATTTCTTCACCACTTTTTTTTCATCACAGTCCTGTGTATTCTTTACCTTCATTTGTTCTTTATTATTTATATTTCTTAAGTACATCCTCAGAGATGCAAAAATACAAATAAAAAACTAGTCAAACGCGGCTAGAACTGTCACCTCCCAGCAAGAGGTTCTTCTGTGTGGAGTCTGCATGTTCTCCCTGTGGCAGTGCGGGTTCCCTCCGGATTCTCTGGGGTCCTCCCACAGTCCAAAGACATGCAGCTCAGGTTAATTGTTATGCAGATGCTACTCAATTATATCTATCAATCAAGCCAGACAAAAACAACCAGCTCGCTAAACTTCAAGCATGTCTTAAAGATGTGAGGTCCTGGGACAGGGATGTCTTATGTGTACAGATTGTAAAGCCCTCTGATTTGTAATTTGTGATATTGGGCTATACAAAATAAACTGAATTGAATTGAATTGAAATGAAAGACATAAAAACATTCTAATTCCCATTAGAAAGATGAAGAACTTTTTGGTCTGTGATGGATGGGAAAAAACTACCTTTACATGGGAGATTTTGTACAAAAATGAAATGGTGGATTAATACAGCCACCTTTGTCTATACAGTTAAATTAATTGATACATATTACAATTGTTCTATCATAATTACCTGTGACAAGACCGACTGTAGAAAACACAATGTAATGTATATTTATTCAAATACTGTTTTAAATTCATATTCAATTCAATTCCGTTTATTTTGTATAGCCCAAAATCAGAAATTACAAATTTGCCTTAGAGGGCTTTACAATCCGTATAAATACGACATCCCTGACCTTTGACCTCACATCGGATCAGAAAAAACTCCCAAAAAACCGAAAAGAAAAAACAATGGACAAAAGGAATAGATGTCATGTGTACAGATGAACAGCGTTATAGAGTTACAACTGATTCAATGAATTTGACAGAAATTATGAACAATTAGTAGTAGGCATGGACCACGATCCAGATAACCACAATCCATGAAACAGAAGGAGAAAGAGAGGAGGGCATCAGCAGGGCCATGGCAGGGGGCAGGGCCAGGTAGGCAGGATGCCGGCCCACCAGGGAGTGTATCTTGCCTTTGAGGCAAGAGACACAAAGGAGGCAGGGCCATTGGGAAGGAGGCCAGGCCCAGGCCAGGGGCTGGATGCAGGAAGCAGGGGAAAGGAGGCAGGACCCACAACCCAGGACCAGCTTCGGACACAGCCAGGTCCAATGGACGAGGCGAGAAGGCACAACGACTCTGGGAAAGAAGTAGAGTTAGTAATGTGCAATGAAGAGATGTAAAGGAGAGAGGAGCTCAGTGTACCCTGAAACGTCCCCCAGCAGCCTATAGGCCTAGAGCAGCATATGGCTGGACCAGGGCAAACCTGATTCATCCCTAACTAAGTGCTGTTGAAGAGGAAAGTCTTAAGTCTACTCTTACATGTGGTGACTGTGTCACACCCAAACACTTATCAAGCTCCATAAAAGAGGAGCTTGATAACTGAAGGCTCTGCAATAAGGTCATTAGAAGGAGCAATGCCAGTCATTTGTAAAGCCATGTCACATAGGAAAGTAACAGAATGAATGAAGGTCAGCTCAAGATACTAAACATATTTCCCCCTTAGTGCTCTTAAACAAAGTGAGTTATGTCTTTAGATTCCTGACCTCATTTCGGGTGAGTTTCTTTAATCTTTTTATATTTGAAGGCTTATTTCTGAAAGCATTGGCTGGAAGTTGAGAGCTAGAAAGAACAACCCCAGGGTTCTCTTTAGCACTGTAGCCAGGTTGACAGAGAGTCACAGCTCTGTGGAGCCGTGTATTCCTATAGACCTCAGTAGTAATGACTTCATGAACTTCTTTTTATTAACTATTAGATTTTAACTATTAGAGGCAAGATGGATGATCGCTTGCCCTCAACTACTGCCGATCTGTCATCAAGAGGAGTGGCCTTGGAAACGGCTGTATGCCCTGGTGTATATTTGGATAGCTTTTCTCCCAATAACCTAGACCAATTGTCCTCAACGGTTTCTACTTCTAAACCGTCTACCTGTCTCTTAGACCCCATCCCAACGAGGCTGCTTAACGACGTGTTGCCTTTAATTGGCACCTCTCTGCTGGATATTGTTAATAAGTCTTTGCTAACAGGCCATGTACCACATTCCTTCAAAGTAGCTGTAATTAAACCCCTCCTGAAAAAGCTCACTCTTAATCCAGAGGTATTGGCTAACTACAGACCGATCTCTGACCTTCCCTTCCTCTCTAAGATCCTTGAGAAAATAGTCGCAAATCAGTTGTGCAACTTCATTTCAGGTACCGCACTGAGTTGGTTTAAATCCTATTTATCATCCATCCATCCATCCATTATCACCCGCTTATCCGGGGTCGGGTCGCGGTGACAGCAGGTTCAGCAGGCCGACCCAGGCTTTCCTCTCACCCGCAGCACTTTCCAGCTCATTCTGGGGGATCCCGAGGCGTTCCAAGGCCAGCCGGGAGATATAATCCCTCCAGCGTGTCCTCGGTCTTCCCCGGGGCCTCCTACCAGTTGGACGTGCCCGGAAAACCTCTAATGGGAGGCGTCCAGGAGGCATCCTAACTAGATGCCCGAACCACCTCAGCTGACTCCTTTCGACACGAAGGAGCAGCGACTCGACTCCAAGCTCCCCCCTGATGTCCGAGCTCCTTACCCTATCTCTAAGGCTGAGCCCGGCCACCCTACGGAGGAAGCTCATTTCGGCCGCTTGTATCCGAGATCTCGTTCTTTCGGTCACGACCCAGAGTTCGTGACCATAGGTGAGGGTTGGAACGTAGACCGACCAATAAATGGAGAGCTTTGCCTTCCGGCTCAGCTCCCTCTTCACTAAGACGGACCGGTACAGCGCCTGTTTTACTGCTGCAGCCGCACCGATCCGCCTATCGATCTCCCGCTCCACCTTACCCTCACTCGTGAACAAGACCCCGAGATACTTGAACTCCTTCGCTTGGGGTAGGCAGTTTGCCCCCACCTGGAGGGAGCAATCCGCCGGTTTCCGGCAGAGCACCATGGCCTCAGATTTGGAGGTGCTAACTCTCATCCCTGCCGCTTCGCACTCGGCTGCAAAACGCCCCAGTGAATGCTGGAGGTCACGGTCCGAGGAGGCAAACAGGACCACATCATCCGCAAACAGCAGAGAGGCGATCCCGAGACTCCCGAACCGGATCCTCTCCGCCCCCTGGCTGCGCCTAGATATCCTGTCCATGAAGGTCACGAACAGGACCGGTGATAAAGGGCAGCCCTGGCGGAGGCCAACACCCACCGGGAACGTGTCTGACTTACTACCGAGGAGACGAACACAGCTCCTACTGCAGGCATACAGAGACCGGATGGCCCGTGCCTATTTATCAGATCAATCTCAATTTGTATTTGTAAACGATGAAGCCTCAATGACCACCAACATTAATCACAGAGTTCCACAAGGTTCTGTGCTTGGACCAATTTTATTTACCTTATATATGCTTCCTTTGGCCAATATTATCAGGAAACACTGCATAAACTTTCATTGCTATGCAGACGATACTCAATTATATCTATCGATCAAACCAGAGGAGACCAATCAGCTCACTAAAATTCAAGAATGTCTTGAAGACATAACAATATGGATGACCTGCAACTTCCTGATGTTAAACTCAGACAAAACTGAAATTATTTTACTGGGCCCTGAACACCTCAGAGATCAATTATCTGGTGATGTGGTTTCTGTAGATGGCATTGCCCTGGCATCCAACACCACTGTAAAGAATCTCGGCGTTATCTTTGACCGAGACTTGTCCTTTAACTCCCACGTTAAGCAAATCTCAAGGATTGCATTTTTTCATCTACGTAACATTTCAAAAATCAGGCACATCTTGTCTCAAAAAGATGCAGAAAAGCTGGTTCAAGCGTTTGTTACTTCCAGACTAGATTACTGCAACTCCTTATTATCAGGCTGCTCTAATAAGTCTCTTAAATCCCTCCAGTTGATCCAGAATGCTGCAGCTCGTGTACTCACAAAAACTAAGAAAAGAGATCACATTACTCCTGTATTAGCTGCTCTGCACTGGCTCCCTGTAAAATCAAGAATCACATTTTAAATTCTTCACACCTACAAAGCCTTGATTGGTGATGCACCATCATATCTTAAGGAGCTTGTAGTACCATATTGCCCCACTAGAGAGCTACGCTCACTAAATGCGGAGCTACTTGTGGTTCCTAGAGTCCTAAAAAGTAGGATGGGAGCAAGAGCCTTCAGTTATCAAGCTCCTCTTTTATGGAACCAGCTTCCACTTTCAGTCCGGGAGGCAGACACAGTCACCTCATTCAAGAATAGACTTAAGACTTTCCTGTTTGATAGTGCTTATAGTTAGGGCTGAATCAGGTTTGCCCTGGTCGAGCCCCTTGATATGCTGCTATAGGCTTATAGGCTGCTGGGGGATGTTTTAGGATACAATGAGCACCTATCTCCTCTTTTCTCTCTCCTTATGGATGAATTTACATCTCTCCATTGCACCTTATTAACTCTGCTTCCTCTTCCGGAGTCGTTGTGACTTCACGTCTCATAGGGTCCATTGGACCTGGAGGTGTCTGATGCCTGGTGAGCCGGCCTCCCGCGTTGGCCCTGCTGATGCCCCGCCCCCCCCTCCTCTCTACCTCCTTCTGTTTCATGGATTGGAGTTCCATTCATACATTGTCATATTCATGAAATGTGTTTATGTAACTTTGTGAATGCTGTTCATTCTGTACACATGACATCTATTGCTTCTGTCCATCCGGGGAGAGGGATCCTCCTCTGTTGCTCTCCTGAAGGTTTCTTCCCTTTTTTCCCTGTCAAAGGTTATTTTTGGGGAGTTTTTCCTGATTCGATGTGAGGTCCTGGGACAGGGATGTCGTATGTGTACAGATTGTAAAGCCCTCTGAGGCAAATTTGTAATTTGTGATATTGGGCTATACAAAATAAACTGAATTGAATTGAATTGAATTGAATAGCCCTGACGTCTCACATAATGAAATGTTTTGAAAGGGTTGTCCTAGGTCACTTGAGTAGACAGGTCTCAGTCTTCCAGGACCCCTTGCAGTTTGCAGGGAAGGGTGTAGGGGTAGACAATGCACTACTTTTTATGCTCCACAGTATTAATAGCCATCTTGAAACCACTGGCAGCTCTGTTAGGATCATTTTTTGACTTTTCTAGTGCTTTTAATACAGTACAACCACACCTTTTAGCTAAAAAACGTATGACTTTTAAACTGCACAATACAACTATTGCTTGGGTCTTGGATTACCTTTTGTCTAGACCGCAGTGTGTCAGGCTTGATACAAAACTTTCTGACACTATTTTAACTAAAACTGGAGCACCACAGGGAACAGTTTTATCGCCCTTTTTATTTTCACTTTATACAGCTGACTACAGGCAGAGCCATTTGTCCTGTAACATCCAAAAGTTCTCAGATGACACTGCTCTGGTTGGTCTACTTACCCGCGGCAATGACCTGGCCTATAAACAGGAGGTTGAATCCTTTGTCAGCTGGTGTAATAAAAACTTTTTAGAACTAAATGTTGGAAAGAACCAAAGAGCTAGTTATTGATTTTAGAAGGATGGAGGAGCAGGTCTCCCCAGTGATAATTGCGGGTCAGCAGATAGAAATTGTACAATCATATAAATGTCTTGGGGTCCACCTGGACAGTAAATTGAACTGGAAAAAGAACACTGATGCTGTATTTAAAAAGGCTCAGTCAAGACTTTTCTTCTTGAGGAAGCTTAGATCCTTTGACATCAGCAGAAAGCTTCTTCGTGCTTATTATCAGGGGATCTTAGCTAGTGTCCTCTTCTATGCTGTTCTCTGCTGGGGCGGCTGCATTACTGCGGATGATAAAAACAGGATCAATAAAATGATCAAAAAGGCTGGCTCAGTGATTGGCCTTCCCCCGGTATCACTAGAGGTCACTATACAAAAGAGGACAAGGGCCAAGTTAAAAGCAATCATTTCTTTTGAAGGCCATCCACTACACTGTGTTTTTAATGGACTCAGAAGTTCATTCAGTGAGCAACTCAGGATGCCTCAGTGTTCTACTGAACGACTCAGAAGGTCCTTTGTTCCAGTAGCAGTTCGATTTTTTAATGAACACCGATAGGTGTTTTTAGATTTAGATTTAGCATCTTTCTGATGGTCATATTTTATGGGCATCTTCTGGTTTTGTTTGTTTCTTGTAGTGTGTTTCTTTTCTGTTGTGCTCTGTGGACTGTGTCTATTGTTGTCTGTACAAATGTTTCGTGGCAAATAGGGTTGCAAAGGGGCGGAAAGTTTCCGGTAAATTTCCAGAAAGTTTCCACGGGAATTTTGGCTTGGGAATTTTGGAAAAAAAAATGTGCCTACGTTTTTTTGCAAAAGCATATAACAGGGAACTTAAATGTGATGATAACAAGACTATGCACGCCTAGCTCAGCTGGACCCTGAATGCAGCTGGTTGGGAACATTGTCTGCCAGAAACAGAAACATAAACATAAACATAAACATAAAACGTTCTTTTGTTTTTGAACGTCTTTGTCATCAGTGTTGCGTCTGAACGTTTCAGCCCTATGCCTGGCAAGTGTGAGAGTGCCGAGTTGCGTAGAGGCCAAAAGCGGTATTGCAGACAGATAGAGATTTCAATTATAGCTCGCAACATATTGAAAAAAATAACTGAACTAGTTCATTTTTTGGAGCTGTGAACTTAGTTCAAAATGTTGAATTATGAACTATGAACTGAACTAGTTAATTTTAAAATATGTGAACTATGAACTGAACTAGTTCATGTAGAAAGTGAACTTTCCCAACACTGTTTGTCATTACCTAGCATATTGATTACTTGGTAAACTGAAGCCATGTTTATTTTAATACCAAGTTTATTTGTATACAGTAGACTAACTTTTTACAGCAGTGAGGAGGATGTTGATGAGGTCCAGGAAGAAAGCATTTAGACCTGAAAGGATTCAGGGAAAAACACCCCCAAAAAAATTTGTATTGGGGGGTGGTGATCATAGGGAATACACCTTTTTTATTCAACGTTCATGTTTTTGTTGTTCGATGAAAGAATAAAGTTCTACTCACAAAATGTCAAAAAAGTAAAAAATGTCATTTTTAAAAGTTGTATTATAAATGTTTGCATGCATGTCTGCTTATGACAAGGTACATACAGTTAAATTACCCCCAAATTCCCAGTTTATTCCTGTTAATTCCCGTTAATTCCCGTATATTCCCGTTTATTCCCGTTAATTCCGTGGAAAGTTTCCAACTTTGAATATTCCCGGAATTTTGCAACCCTAGTGGCAAATGAGTTTCCCCACTAGGGATTAATAAAGTTTTTTCTAATCTAATCTAATCTAATAATCTAACGAAAGACCTATCGCCTTCCCTTCCTCTCTAAAATCCTTGAGAAAGTAGTTGCAGATCAGTTGTGTGACTTTCTAAATCATAATAGTTTATTTGAGGAGTTTCAGTCAGGATTTAGAAAACACAACAGCACAGAGACAGCACTGGTGAAAATTACTAATGACCTCCTAATTGCATCAGATAAAGGACTAATCTCTGTACTTGTTTTGTTAGACCTTAGTGCTGCGTTCAACACCGTTGACCATGACATCCCATTACAGAGATTGGATCAGTCGATTGGCATTTCAGGTACCGCACAAAGTTGGTTAAAATCCTATTTATCAGATCGATCTCAATTTGTATTTGTAAACGATGAAGCCTCAATGACCACCAACGTTAATCACGGAGTTCCACAAGGTTCTGTGCTTGGACCGATTTTATTTGCCTTATATATGCTTCCTTTGGGTGCCCTCGATGGACTGGCGGCCTGTCCAGGGTGTCCCCTGCCTTCGCCCTATGTCAGCTGGGATAGGCTCCAGCGCCCCCGCGACCCTAATGAGGATAAGCGGTATTGAAAATGGATGGATGGATGGATGCTTCCTTTGGGCAACATTATCAGGAAACCCTCCATAAACTTTAAACATTGTTATGCAGATGATACTCAATTATATCTATCGATCAAACCAGAGGAGACTCACCAGCTCGCTAAAATTCAAGCATGTCTTAAAGACATAAAAACATGGATGACCTGCAACTTCCTGATGTTAAACTCAGACAAAACTGAAGTTATTTTACTCGGCCCTGAACACGTCAGAGATCAATTATCTGGTGATGTGGTTTCTGTAGATGGTATTGCCCTGGCATCCAACACCACTATAAAGAATCTCTGCGTTACCTTTGATCGGGACTTGTCCTTTAACTCACACGTAAAACAAGTCTTTTTTCACCTACGTAACATTTAAAAACAGAGAGGGAGTGTCTCTGAATGAGACAAAGATTAGAGATCTCTACATTTTTATCTCTTAAATTTAAAAGATAGATGAAGATGTCTCTTCATTGCACATTACTAACTCTACTTCTTCCCCGGAGTCTTTGTGTCTTCTCGCCTCAGAGGGTCCATTGGACCTGGCTGTGTCTGAAGCTTGTCCTGGGTCCTGGGTGCTGACTCCTTGCCTCTGCTTCCTTCTCAATGGCTCTATCTCCTTCTTTGTGCCTCCTGCGTCAAAGGCTTGACCTCATTGGTCCAGGCCTCTTTCGCGATGCCTCCTGCTTCCCTGGCCCTGCCTCCAGCCATGGTCCTGCTGATGCACCCCCACCCCCTCCCTCTGTTTCATGGATTCCCTGTGAAAGGTTTTTTCAGTTTTTTTACACATATATATAAATATATAAGTATATATATACTTTATTTTTTGGGAAAATGTAACAAAATGACTATAGTTTCAGTGCTTGACATACAAAGATTTCCTACAAAAGATATATCCAACAAGTTTAGAAATGTTGTTGGGTTATAAATATGTATCAGTATGTGTTTGCATGAGAGCAGCACCCTCTTCCGGTCACAATAGGAAAGTACAGTGTAAAGTAATGGCACTTGTTCTAAGTATTTTTAATAATATCTGAAACTTGCTGTGTTCAGGATATTATCCTTTGGAAGCTATCGAGGGATTTTTTTTTTCTTCTTCCCAAAATGGGCCCGTAGATGGGAATGATCTGAAATGTAAACATGTACGTGGATCTGAATCAACCGGGGCGGCTTGAAATGACAAAAGCCGAGAGGAGAAAGACCAGACACTGCAGCCTGCTCTGTAAAAGGACTGGATGGAGGAGAACGGCTTCAGTTTATATGGTCACAGATATACATCTGCTGTAGTTTGTCTTTGTTCTCTGCCTGTTCTTTCCACCCTGGAAAGAAGGGAGGACATAAAAGTAAATATTAGTCATTTAAGAAAACAATTAATTCATTTAGACCTGGCATCCAACACCACTGTAAAGAATCTTGGCGTTATCTTTGACCGAGACTTGTCCTTTAACTCCCATGTTAAGCAAATCTCAAGGACTGCAGTTTTTCATCTACGTAACATTTCAAAAAGCAGGCACATCTTGTCCCAAAAAGATGCAGAAAAGCTGGTTCACACGTTTGTTACTTCCAGACTAGGTTACTGCAACTCCTTATTATCAGGCTGCTCTAATAAGTCTCTTAAGTCCCTCCAGTTAATCCAGAATGCTGCAGCTCGTGTACTCACAAAAACTAAGAAAAGAGATCACATTACTCCTGTATTAGCTGCTCTGCACTGGCTCCCTGTAAAATCAAGAATCACATTTAAATTTCTTCTCCTCACCTACAAAACCTTGATTGGTGATGCACCATCATATCTTAATGAGCTTGCAGTACCATATTGCCCCACTAGAGAGCTGCACTCACTAAATGCGGGGCTACTTGTGGTTCCCAGAGGCCTACAAAGTAGGATGGGAGCAAGAGCCTTCAAGCTACTCTTTTATGGAACCAGCTTCCACTTTCAGTCCGGGAGGCAGACACAGTCACCTCATTCAAGAATAGGCTTAAGACTTTCCTGTTTGATAGTGCTTATAGTTAGTGCTGAATCAGGTTTGCCCTGGTCGAGCCCCTTGATATGCTGCTACAGGCTTATAGGCTGCTGGGGGATGTTTTAGGATACACTGAGCACCTATCTCCTCTTCTCTCTCTCCTTATGGATGAATTTACATCTCTCCAGTGCACCTTATTAACTCTGCTTCCTCCCCGGAGTCTTTGTGACTTCACGTCTCATAGGGTTCATTGGACCTGGCGGTGTCTGATGCCTGGTGAGCCGGTCTCGCGTTGGCCCTGCTGATGCGCCTCGCCCCCCCCTCTTCTCTACTTCCTTCTGTTTCATGGATTGGAGTTACATTCCTACATTGTCATATTCATGTAATGTGTTTATGTAACTTTGTAATGCTGTTCATTCTGTACACATGACATCTATTGCATCTGTCCATCCGGGGAGAGGGATCCTCCTCTGTTGCTCTCCTGAAGATTCCTTCCCTTTTTTCCCTGTGAAAGGTTATTTTTGGGGAGTTTTTCCTGATTCGATGTGAGGTCCTGGGACAGGGATGTCGTATGTGTACAGATTGTAAAGCCCTCTGAGGCAAATTTGTAATTTGTGATATTGGGCTATACAAAATAAACTGAATTGAATTGAATAATCACAATCCTCCGACACACCCAGAAAAAGTTTTCTTAATATCAAAGAGGCAGGGGATTGTAAGTAGCTCATTTTCTCAACTCCCCAGAGTTTTATTTACAAAACTACAAATTGGAGTCTCATATCCATACTGACATTCACAAAGGAATCTGGTTATTTTGTTTGATTGAGGGATTCACTGGTTCACCATTCTCAGATTAAACTGCACTCATGTGTGTTAAATTAGTGGTTGTAATTGTCAGTATGTGGCCTTGTGTCATAAAGCAGAAAATCAGTATTGTTCTGTTTGCGTCTGGGTGTTTTATGTGTTTCTGATTTGTTGTTCTATTCGTATTTAATAACTTTAGTGCATGATTTTATTTGTATATCGCATGTTTTAAGAATGTGCATGTTAGAGCTCACGCTGCCCTTTAACTCCCGCAATCAGAACTTAATTGCTGATCTGCACAAGACTTCCTGAGAGTGATAGACAGTTGACCGAGCCAGAAAAAGGGTTTTCACAGGTAGGGTGGAGCTAATCGGAGGGAAGGAAGCAGTAGGAAGCAGAGGAACCAGGGAAGCAGAGGAAGAGGATGAAACAAGAGAACAATGTAATCAAAGGAAGCTAGACATTTTACTATGTCCTGAGATTCTTCTGTCCTTGCTTGAGTTGAGAGGGGAGAGTACTGTTTGGAGCATAAGGTGTTAAGATATTTGGGGTGTGCCCAAATTCCAATTGTGTAGGTCATCAAAGGCACCTCAAAGTCTGATCTGACATGGTGAGCAAATGAAGTGAAGCTAAAACTGGTGTAATACAGTAACGTTTTCTAGTTGTTTTCAAGATAATATAGGGACAGCATTGTGAACAATTTGAAGACTTTTAGCACAAGCACATGGCAGGCCAAACAACAACAACAACAACAACAACAACAACAACATTACAATAATATGAATTTAGATTTATGTGATATAGACAGAGAAGAAAGTCTTGGTGATTTTTCTTTAATGTACAGTTGTCGCACCGCGGTGAAGTTGTTGGGTTTATTTTATTTTGTTGGGTCTTTTTGTCTTGTCATTTCCTGTTTTATTTTGAAATAGTAACTCTCCTCTCGTTTCAGGTTCCTTGTCCTTCCTCATGTGTCACCTGTCTGATTGTCTTCCCTGATTTCTGATTGTATCCACCTGTCTCCACTTCTCTCATGTGTACTTATAGTCGGCGTCTTCCCTTGTCCTGTGCCAGTGTGTTCGTTTCTGTCCTTGTGGTCCCTCTAGCCCTGCCATTGTACCAAGTCTTGAAATATCAAGCCATCGTTTTCCGTTTTCATTGGATTCCTCCCAGAGAGTGATTTTGATTTTGTAAGTTTTTGTGTCTTAGATTTAGGTTGTTTGTTAAAGTTTTCATAGTCTTTTGTTTCCTCCCTAAGGAGTGATTTTGGTTTAGATAATCTTTCGTAGTGCCTCCAGTTTTTAAGGAGTGTTTTTGTTTTCCTCCAAGAGTGGAGTGATCTTTGTTTTTTGATAATCTTTTATAGCCCTGCTTTTTCCTTTTTCCTTTTTGGATAGTCAGTCTTACAAATTAAGACATTTTTACCTGGAAGACCCTGCATTTGTGTCCTGTGTTCTGCCCGGACGTGACAGTACACACTGGCCAGTATGGACGCAGCAGGGTCAGAGTTTCTCGCTAAAGCTCTAGGCTAGAGGAGCACCTCTCCCTGCAGGAGGAGCAGATGGTTACGCTTAGCCAGGGAGTCAAGGGTCTGGCCTGAAGTCAGGATGACTTCAAGGCGGCCGTTATTGCCCAGATAGGGGGCCTCACGGATCGGATTCAGCAGCTTCTCAGTGGTCCTGAGACAAGAGATCAATACCCCCCGCACCTGAACCCTCACCCTCTCCCACCTTCGCCGGAGCTGGAGTCCGGTTGGCATCTCCCGAACGATATTCAGGAGATCTGGGACGATGTAAGTCATACCTCATAGACTGTCAGAACCACAGCGTCACTTCGTGATGGAAGTTGACGCGTCAAATGAGGGTATCGGGGGCCGTCTTGTCACAACGGTCTGAGGAGGATGGCAAGATGCACCCCTGCGCCTTCCTGTCCTGGCGACTAAGTTCTGCGGAGAGAAACTACGACGTTGGCAACCGGGAGTTGCTGGCGGTCAAAGTCGCCTTGGAGGAGTGGAGATACTGGCTGGAGGGGGCACAACATCTGTTCATTGTGTGGACAGACCATAAGAACATCAAACAAGCTAAGACACTAAATTCACGCCAGGCCAGGTGGGCATTGTTTTTTAATCGTTTCTGCTTCACTTTGTCTTACAGGCCGGGGTCCCGGAATGTCAAGCCAGATGCCTTGTTGCTTACCCCGGAGGAATGGCAGCGCTGTCTTAGGGAGGGACGGTCACCTGGTAGCAGCATGCACGGCCAAGACGGCTCGGCGTGACAGCCGATCCACAGTTTCAGGTTCTTCAGCATGTGTTTTGACTTCCGTTAAGGCACAACACCACAGCCATAACATTGGATGTGTTGATTGACTCAGCTGATGAGAGCTTAATGGACTGGGAATTGGCTAAGAGTCAGGGGTTAAAGACCCAGACTCTCGCACGCCCCATCAAGGTGAGGGCCTTGACTGGGGGTGCACTGTTCACCATAACACATGTCACAGAGCCTGCAGCACTCTCCATAGACCAGCACACTGATCTGATGAACTTTTTGCTGTTTCATTCACCGACACATGCACTAGTACTGGGATATCCATGGCTTGTCAGCCACAATCCCCACATAGACTGGCCTACAGGCAGAATCATGGGATGGTGAGAGGACTGAAGGGAAGTGCCTGAGAGATAACCCACACAGGTCTGCCAGTACTGTAATAAACACTGTTTCTTCTCACACTGTCACAGAGTCCCAGTACCCGTATCTGACCTCCGTTCCTACCTACTACCACCATCTCAAGCAGGTTTTTAACAAGACCAAGGCTATGTCTCTTCCACCGCATCGACCATATGACTGCGCCATCGAGCTCATCCCCGGCTCCGCCATTCCTAAAGGTCGCTTGTACTCTGTGTCGAGACCCGAACGTCAGGCGATGACGGATTACATCGAGGCATCTCTGAAGACGGGGCTCATCCGTCCATCATCGTCACCTGCTGGAGCCGGGTTCTTTTTTGTCAAGAAGTATGGGTCGTTGAGGCCCTGTATAGACTATAGTCCACTCAACGACATTACAATAAAGAATCGCTACCCACTTCCCTTAATGACCTCTGTTTTTGATCAGCTCCATCGGGCCACAGTTTTTACTAAACTGGACTTGCATACAATCTGGTCCGAATCAGAGAGGGGGACGAGTGGAAAACTGGTTTTAATACACCCAGTGGCCATTATGAGTATTTAGTCATGCCTTTTGTACTCACAAACGCTCCTGCCGTATTTCAGGCCATGATTAATGATGTTCTCAGAGACTTTCTTGATCACTTCGTTTATTGACAACATTTTAGTTTATTCACCAGATCTTGACACACACAAACACCATGTGAGCCAAGTCCTCAAACGTCTTTTCGACCATCACCTGTATGTTAAAGTCGAAAAGAGTGAGTTTCATGCCGACACTGTCTCCTTCCTGGGCTTTATCGTAGCCCCTGGAAGAGTCCAGATGGATCCGGCTAAAGTAAGCGCTGTGGCCTACGCCTGATAGCCGCAAAAAGGTTCAGCAATTCCTGGGGTTTGCGAACTTTTACAGGCGGTTTATCAGAGGTTTCAGCGCAATAGCTGGTCCCCTTCATGCTCTGACACCCCCTCCAGGTTCGGTTCAACTGGTCCCCGGAGGCAGCAGAGGCGTTCCAGAACCTCAAGCGCCGCTTCACCTCTGCGCCCATCCTCGTTGCAGAGAAACAAGCTCAGGGCTCCCACTAACTGCATTGTAATTGTATGCACTTTATATTTGTTTTTATGCCGGTCATATCATTTTATTACTATATATATTATGTCATATTTTTTACATCATATTTGTTACATCATATTTATTGCCCACACCGTGAAGGTCGGTCTTTGAAAATATTGTTTTACACAAAACTTGTCCGTGGCGCAAAGAAGTTTGGGGGCCGCTGAGATAAAGGATCCATCTCTCTGCTTGTCTTGTTAGACCTTAGTGCTGATAAAGGACTCATCTCTCTACTTGTCTTGTTAGATCTTAGTGCTGATAGAGGACTCATCTCTATACTTGTTTTGTTAGATCTTAGTGTTGATAAAGGACTCATCTCTGTACTTGTCTTGTTAGACCTTAGTGCTGATAGAGGACTCATCTCTATACTTGTCTTGTTAGACCTTAGTGCTGATGACGGACTCATCTCTGTACTTGTCTTGTTAGACCTTAGTGCTGATAAAGGACTCATCTCTGTACTTGTTTTGTTAGACCTTAGTGCTGATAGAGGACTCATCTCTATACTTTTTTTGTTAGATCTTAGTGTTGATAAAGGACTCATCTCTGTACTTGTTTTGTTAGACCTTAATGCTGATGAAGGACTCATCTCTGTACTTGTTTTGTTAGACCTTAGTGCTGCGTTCGACACCATTGATCATGACATCCTATTACAGAGACTGGATCAGTCGATTGGCATTTCAGGTACCGCACTAAGTTGGTTTGAATCCAATTCATCAGATCGATCTCAATTTGTATTTGTAAACGATGAAGCTCCGATGACCACCAACGTTAATCAAGGAGTTCCACAAGGTTCTGTGCTTTTTACCTTATATATGCTTCCTTTGGGCAATATTATGAGGAAACACTCCATAGACTTTCATTGTTATGCAGATGATACTCCATTATATCTATCGATCAAACCAGAAGAAACCAACCAGCTCGCTAAACTTCAAGAATGTCTAACATAAATACATGGATGACCTACAACTTCCTGATGTTAAATTCAGACAAAACTGAAGTTATTTTACTCGGCCCTGAACACCTCAGATCAATTATCTGGTGATGTGGTTTCTGTAGATGGCATTGCCCTGGCATCCAACACCACTGTAAAGAATCTCGGCGTTATCTTTGATCGGGACTTGTCCTTTAACTCCCACGTAAAACAAGTCTTTTTTCACCTACGTAACATTAAAAAAATTAGACACATCTTGTCTCAAAACTGTATGTGTACAGATTGTAAAGCCCTCTGGAGTAAATTTGTGATTTTGGGCTATACAAAATAAATTGAATTGAATTGATGCACAATATCCCAATCTGTGACAGAGAGGGAGTGTCTCTGAATGAGACAAAGATTAGAGATCTCGACATCTTTATCTCTTAAATTTAAAAGATAAGGTTACATTTTTCCATAAAACACAGTCCTCTTCTTTGTAGCTTCCTATCTTGGAACACCTCTTCTGATGAGGCATAACTATTACCTTTGTTTGGCTTATTGTTAAAGTGCAGTGTACAGCTGTTTTCCTAAGCGTTTCTGTGGCACGCATTCTAGACTAAGGGAGACTCCGACAGAGCTCGGTCTGTCTAATAGAGCACCGATGTCTTGGGCATCTGTGGAGGAGCCATGTCACGGGTACACAGAGGTGACATACACCCCCTCTCCTCTTTCCATTGCATTATTATAAAATGTTTACACCTGTTTTTCGAAACATGTAAGTGATTCCAAAGATCTCTCGTCATCTGTTGATCTCCTCACCCACCTAGGCAGGGGTGAAGGTAGCCGACCACACTACCGGGGAGAGGGGACAGCAGCCTGCCAGACCCCACATATTGCATTTGAACAACAGAACACATCAAAACACTCACAAAAATCACAAGACTGCTCATTTCTTGGAGTAGAGGCAGTGAGGACTTTAGTATTTGTGGTGGAGGTGCACCTCGTGCTACAGCTCCTTGTACTGTGTTGACACTGAACCAAACTATATGAGCATGGATTAGTACATGGGAGACACTTGAGTTGACCAGATGGAG
This sequence comes from Cyclopterus lumpus, assembly GCF_009769545.1. Lineage (NCBI taxonomy): Eukaryota > Metazoa > Chordata > Actinopteri > Perciformes > Cyclopteridae > Cyclopterus > Cyclopterus lumpus. The sequence continues at coordinate 9,824,468 of NC_046973.1, forward strand.
CCTGTCCAAAAGAAAAGTTGGAATGTATGGAGACCACAGGGTTAATCTAAATAGCGATTTATAAAGCTTAAGTGGGAACATACGTGTGTGAGTGTGAAAAAGAATGCCTGAATGTGTATTAATTTGAACCTAATTTGTGTTATGTGTAATAAGTAACAACTGTGTGTGTGTTGTACTTGTAGCAGTGCCGTTATCCATCCTGCAGTCTTTAAACATTCCTATGTGTGCGTGTGTGTATGTGTTGTATTTGTAGCAGTGCAGTTATCCATCCTGCAGTCTTTAAACATTCCCGTGTGTGTGGGGGTGGAGGGGGGGGGCTAGTCTTCCTCTCAGTATTCTTTTAAATACGTACGACAGCCAACAGAGAGCTTGTTCTCAGGCCAGCTGCCATCACAGACCAATCAAAGAGGTGGAGCTCTGCCAAAAGGAGTTACACAACAACTGGGTTTTTGGTGGGAAAGAAAGTTAGACTCTCTCCTGACATGGTCGGATAAGTCAAAGCTTGCACATTGCAAGAAACATGAAATGTTGAATGTTTTGCCACCACACAACCTACACTGTGCTCGTCTGGGTCTTTGTCTGTTGTATCCCATGACATGTATTTTAAATCTGGTTATTTAATCTACACTTCCCTGGCAGAGTGGATTATCCCGACCGCTTCCCTGAGCTACTGTTGCTATGGACACCAAACTTTTCAGTTAAGGTGCGTTCACATACACTCTCAGACTGGTGGGAAAACGTTTTTAGAAGGCCTCGGGAAAATAGCATTTTGGCGCTAAATGTGTTCGGATTTGAATACACAATTTTACAGACTGACTTTTGTATGATGTCTTTTTACTGCTTTTTTATTATTATTTGTATTACTATTTAATTTAATTTATAGATTGTGTTATTTTATTTTGTCCTTAATGTATCGATTTGTTTTATTGTTTATTCTTTTGTACAGTTTTTCTCTGGGTGTTTACCTTGGTTTGTCTTGCTTTAGTTGGACCTCACTGTTAAGGTAACGTTCTCATTTTGCCTGGCTTTTGATTTGCTTTGTTTGTCAAAGCACTTTGTACATTTTTAAAGGTGCTCAATAAATAAATGTATTATCTTGATAGTCAGAGATACTCAGTCAAACTTTGGACATTGCAGTTATTTGGTATACGCCTGAATTAGGCTATAGGGGCGCCTGTAACACTGAGCTATCTAGCCGTGGACTAATGCTAAGTCAATTTACATGAATGACCAAGATATACATGTGGGGCTGAAAAGCTCTGGGAAAAATAGTTGAAATTCTCAAATAAAATATAAGCATCCAATTGAACTGTTTTACAAAAGGATTCAATGAAGGAAAAATGCCTCTACAATGACTTATGTTGGTGCTGTTTTATTGCTTTGCTGCCTACTGTCAGTTCTCACCGATACTTGTAGTTAGTTTAGGGAGATGCACAATGTAATACAATAAAGATAAAGGTTTTTATTGTCATTGTTGTTATATAACAACATTTAGTTTGATGGCCCACAGCCAGCCAGTAGCAGCAAACAACAAAGATAGACAATGTACAAGATACAAATACACAAGAATACAGGAATACAAAATGTTACTAAGTAAAATAAGATAACATGTGTGTGTTTGTTTTTATAGTGCAAGAGTATAAAGTCTTTCAGTAAGATTGTTACATTTTAGCAGCTTGATATGGACGGATATAAAGCAAAAGGTGATTTCATCAGAGAAAGCGACAGTTCACTTTTTCCCCCTCTTACCTGTGGTGCTATTTATCAAAACTCAACAGCAATGCAGTTGGATGGAAGTGCTCCATCAAGGCCTGTGGATCCCCTTAAGTAACCAGGTCACGATTTCTGGAAAGAGACACATGTCTGTTGAGGGTATTTCTCTGTGCTTTCTCGCCTCGCAGCTTCTCTGTGGATCGTCGATGTAACTGGGCCATTGTTTTCTTTCATTTTTCCCCCATAGTTTTCGTACACGACACACGGGAGACATTTCAACTGGTTGCATTTTGCAACCTCACAACTAGATGGCGCTAAGTCCTACACACTGTCCCTTGAAGCACAGTTTTCAGGTACTTTCACTTTACTACGAATATTTCCATTTGATGCTACTTTATACTTCTACTGGAGGCAAATGTACTTTTTACTAGACTACATTTGTGACAACTTTATTTGCTTTGCAGATCTAGATAATTAATGCAACATATTACTCAACTCAACCTACCAGCTGCAACACTAATGCAATGAACATATTAATGCGTCAATAACAATAAGCCATTGTGCATGGGTATTTGTATTTTTGGTAGTTAACATTGTAATGGTAAAAGTATCCTCTTTAAAGACTTGAAACAGAGTATTGCTACACTGTGGTATTGCTCCTTTTACATAAGTAACATATCTGCAATACTTCTTCCACCCCTGCCGAAACTAAAATAGTAATGTTGGCCTGAACAGAGGCTTCAAGACATTCCACAACTGTTCATTCAAGGAGGGGGGAGGGCTGGGGAACGGAAGAGTCGAGGGGCGCGTCCCTCTTCTCCCAAAGCCTGTGACAGCTTGCTGCTGCCCGCTGCCCGGTGCTCAGCATTCCCTTTGTTCCACGTGCGTAATGGTCGAGCGGAGCATGAACTCTTTCGCCAAATGGACGCTCGTCCTTTTCGTCCTCGCCTCCATCATCCTCAACATCGTGCTGATGGGCATCCACTCCAGCAGGGCGCCTAAATGCTCCGCGCAGCGCGTCCACCCGCTGAGGCGCAAGCATGACGAGCGCAGCCGCGCGTTCGCCGACCTCACCCGGGAGGAGTACCTGCAGGTCCAACAGTACTTGCTCGGACAGAAAGACTTGGACATCTCTACCAACCAGATCACCAAGCCGTCGGAGAACTTCTTGTTCCTCATAGAGCTGTCCCTGCCCAGGAAAGCGGATGTGTTGGCTTACTTGGACGAGAAAGGAGCAAAGCCGACCAGGGAGGCGACGGCGGTGGTCTTCCACGGCAAGCGCGGCTACGTTAAGGAGTACGTCGTGGGGCCTCTTCCCAACCCGACATACTACAGAGATGTCACCCAGGAGCGGTACAAGACCGAACTCCCCATCACTGCACGCACGGTCACCGTCGGGGAATACAACTTGTTTTTCAAATTCCTGGAGGATGTCTTCTCAAAGCTGGGGACCCTGATGAAAGAGAGCTTCGACGTGGATCTGGACAAGACGCTGAACGCGTTCGAGCAGATGCCCCGCGGGGTCCAGTCCGGGGACAGAAATACCTGGATATCTTTCTTCAGGGACGTGGCCGGCATGTACATCCACCCAGTGGGCTTTGAAGTGCTGGTGAACCACCAGAGCCTCAACGCGTCCGACTGGAAAGTGGAGCGGCTGCTCTATAACGGCCAATACTTCAACACCATAGAGGAACTTCAGCACCAATACGACGCGGGGTCTGTTAAGAAGATAGTGTACAAGAAGTCGCCTGAGCACGGGTCACTGAAGCCCAGGAACAAGCCTCTGCAGATCGGCCCACAGCTCTTTTACGCAGAGGGGAAGCGCTACAGCATCAGCCACAACCACGTCCTGTACCTGGACTGGAGCTTCGCCTTCGGGCTCAGCTCTCTCACGGGCATGAGGGTGTTCGATGTGCGCTTCAACGGAGAGAGGATCCTCTACGAGCTGAGCGTGCAGGAGGCCATGTCCGTGTACGGCTCCGTGACGCCGGGGATGATCCTGACCAAGTTTCTGGACTCGAGTATCGGGGTCGGGCGCTTCGCTCACGAACTGGTGCGCGGTGTGGATTGCCCCCACGAGGCCACCTACGTGGACACGTACCGCTACATCGACGTCCCGGCCCCTGTCCGGTTTAGGAACTCGATCTGCGTGTTCGAGCACAACACGGGTCAGCCCCTGCGGAGGCACTTCTCGGACTTTTTCCACAACAGCTACGGGGGGATGGTGAACAGCGCCCTGGTCTTCAGGACCATAACGGCCATTGGGAACTACGACTACATGTGGGATTTCATCTTCTACCAGAGTGGGTCAGTGGAGGCCAAGGTGCACGCCACCGGGTACATCTCATCGTCTTACCTGGTGGCCGGCAGCCTGAAATACGGGCACCAGGTGGCGGAGAACGTGCTGGGGAACATCCACACCCACTTCATCAACTTCAAGGTGGACCTCGACGTGCTGGGTGAGTCAGTCTGTGCGCATCTGGAGCTGGGTCACATGGAACCACTCAATAACAACACTTATTTATTTGTTATGGCATTATACACATGCTCATTATAGTTATAAGCAATCATAATTATTCACAATATATTATAACAATAATCACAACACAAATATCATAAAGCCTTTTTTAATGACTTATACAGGTCACATATTCTACTATATGGTCACTCACTGACATAATGGATCATAATGGATTATAATTCCTGATGTTGTAATACATTAAAATCTTTTTTGCTTTATATGCCTTATAATATGGTTATACACTATGATCCGATATTTATCGAATGCAATAACTGCAATTATATAATGCAGTGAGCTGATTATAATGTATTATGCGTATGAGAAATTATAAAAAATATAAATTATCACAATATTAGGTAGAATGCTGATTCTATTTTCCAAAAGTTAGTCACATGCAGCGGTGAGCTCATTACATTTGCACTCAAAGTCGGAGAGATAAATGCAAAATGTAGATCACATTGTTTTGATTGCAATAAGATTTCATACATACAGCGGTGTTTATAGAGCACAGTTTACCTAAAATTACATTATTAACATGGCATTATATCTCTTTGCTTACAGCTAGATATTGCTCATTGCAATATATCGCAATATATCATGACATATCGCATCGTAGCATTTGTATCAATCATATCATCAGATTCTGGCCAATCCAAGTATTTGTATAATGCATTCAAACATGTGCTTCATATTAGCACAGAGAGAATAATCTGGTCATTCAATCTGTTTAGTAATGACTACAAATACAAATAGCATTTGCTCTGTGTGTAAAGGGATGGAATATAGCTCATTCTCTCTGTGTGATTATATGTATGTCACTGTATACAGCATATTAAAAACATAACCTCAGGACTACAGAGTACTTGAAAGGGTTTGCTCTGCTCGGTCATGAGCGTTTGCTCCTTTATCAGGTTATCATCTAACTTATTATCCTAATTCACAATCGTTCCACCTGCAGATAGCAGCTGCATTTCACCTCCAGCTGATCTCTGTCTGGTGAAATGAATGACTGACAGCTGTGCTTGAATTTCTTTTAGACAGCATTGCAATGTAATTGTAACTGGGCGCCATCCCTATTCATTTTCACATTTTAAATGACATTAAAATATTGTAAACTATAAAGCTAGATTAATTAAATTCAATTAAATTCAGTATATTTTGTATAGCCCAATATCACAAATTACAAATTTATTAAAAAGGAAAGTCTTAAGTCTACTCTTAAATGAGGTGACTAAGTCTGCCTCCCGGACTGAAAGTGGAAGCTGGTTCCATAAAAGAGGAGCTTGATAACTGAAGGCTCTTTTAGGACTCGAGGAACCACGAGTAGCCCCGCATTTAGTGAGCGCAGCTCTCTAGTGGGGCAATATGGTACTACAAGCTCCTTAAGATATGATGGTGCATCACAAATCAAGGCTTTGTAGGTGGAGAAGATTAGTCTTTCAAAATGAAATGTACATTTATTTTAAATGTCATGGAATGTGCATGAAGGTAATATCAAATGGGACTTAAATGATGTACCTAAAAATGCAAAATATATATTTTCATGTTTTAATTAATGTTTTAATATTGTTGCATAAAGCAGAGTTGGTGTTTGAAATGTACATGTTAAATGGCTTTTCCATTATATGTTCAGAGATGGTCCATGCTCATAGTGAAAAAGCAAATGCGTTATTTAATTTGTACCCAATTAATGATAATGCTATTGTGAGATTACATTTTATTTAAATTTACTCTGCCAAATGCTTCCATCGCTCTACAGGAACATCAACATGTTTCAAACTACAACAGAAAACAAGTATTATTAAAAACATGTCTGCTTCATATCCTCTGCAGGAGTGAATAATTATTTCCAGACGAAAGACATGGAATATGTCAATGTGTCGCTGCCGTGGATGGCCGATCGCTCCACTCTGGTCCCTCAGCTGGTAGAGAAGCAACTCAAAACAGAACAGGTCTGCCATTGTTTCTGGACTTCCTTCACAGTAGTTTGCATTAGCTTGTTTTGAGTACTCATTAGGGGAAGAGGCTGTGTGGAGACAGCATGACGCCTTCTCTGCACTGGAACCACTCACAGTTGTTTGTGTTACAGTTAATCACAATGAAGGGCTCTTCTCCCAAATACCTTTGTATCAAGCCACATAATTGTTAAACTGACCATAACACATTTTTCATCTCTAAATATTTTTATTATCCAGGGATTGTAAAAATATCATGCGATAATTCTAAATTTCTCATAATGCTTGATCATCACTCTTCATATTTATGCAACCAATGTGTTTATGAATAAATTGTTTATAGAGCACAAATATTTTTAAGAGGACAACATTTTTGTATAAAAATAAACATCTTCATCAATTAACATATTCTTAATTAATTAGTCCAATGCCTACTCATCTACTCTGTAAATCACATTTACTGCGTGGTTTCACTATGAAGGTCAGAGTCTACAGAGATAAGGAGCTTCATTTAATACAGCCAATCAAATCCTTTCATTCGTTTTATTTTGTGAGCTGTATGTAGCGTTTTAGCCTCTTGCAGCACAGGTTTTACAGCCCATAAACGCTCATCTTTCATTTTTCATGTTTCCAGCAGCAGCAAGAAGCTGTTCTTAGTGAAAAAGCTACACCGTGTTTGTTCTTGTTTTTAGTAGTTGGTGGAGACCAAAAACAGAGAGAATATTGGACTTATCAGGTGGATGAATGTGTAAATAGGCAAATGTTCACGAACACACTCACCGTAACAACTTTATACTGTGATGTAAATGCTGAGTTTGCAAGTTGTTTGACTGTCAGTTTGTAGACTTGATACCTAAATTAAACTGTGTGTAAACACACTTATTTTCTCGTCCAGTTTAGATGCCAATGTCACATGGCGAAGTAAACAGACTTACAAGTCAGCGTACTTAAGCTGACCGTCTGTTCCCCTGCCAGGGCTCAGCCTGCCGGCTCCACTTTCAATCACAGACTCCAATGTGCTGTTTCAGAGGCTGAGAAACAAATAAGACCAAAGACATTTCATGATTAACAGTACATTTGAAAAACACTTTGATATCATACAGAGATGACTTATTGTGAAATACGTTGGACGTAAATTTATTATTGATCACAAGGGAGATGGGGACTCGAGTTTCACTGAAGTCGTACATGAAACTTGATTTGAGACTCGTCCTCACAAAGACTTGAGACTCTACTCAGAATCAAGATTTAGGACCTGCGAACTTTCATTTATCATTAAGTCAATACAGCATTAATTCAATTCAATTCAGTTTATTTTGTATAGCCCAATATCACAAATTACAAATTTGCCTCAGGGGGCATTACAATCTGTACACATATGACATACCTGTCCCAGGACCTCACATCGGATCAGGACAAACTCCCAAAAAATAACCTTTCACGGGGAAAAAAGGAAAGAAACCTTCAGGAGAGCAACAGAGGAGGATCCCTCTTCCCGGATGGACAGAAGCAATAGATGTCATGTGTACAGAATGAACAGCATTACAGAGTTACTTAAACACATTCAATGCATATGACAATGTATGAATGGACCTCCACAATCCATGAAAAAGAAGGAGGTAGAGAGGAGGGGGGGCGGGGCGGTCAGCAGGGCCATGGCAGGAGGCCGGCTCACCAGGCAGGAGGCATCAGACACAGCCAGGTCCAATGGACCCTATGGGACGTGAAGTCACAAAGACTCCGGGGAGGAAGCAGAGTTAGTAAGGTGCAATGGAGAGATATAAATTCATCCATAAGTAGAGAGAGAAGAGGAGATAGGTGCTCAGTGTATCCTAAAACATCCCCCAGCAGCCTATAAGCCTCTAGCAGCATATCTAGGGGCTGGACCAGGGCAAACCTGATTCAGCCCTAACTATAAGCACTATTAAAGAGGAAAGTCTTACGTCTATTCTTGAATGAGGTGACTGTGTCAGCCTCCCGGACTGAAAGTGGAAGCTGGTTCTATAAAAGAGGAGCTTGATAACTGAAGGCTATGGCTCCCATCCTAATTTTGAAGACTCTAGGAACCACAAGTAGCCCTGCATTTAGTGAGCGCAGCTCTCTAGTGGGGCAATATTGTACTACAAGCTCCTTAAGATATGATGGTGCATCACCAATCAAGGCTTTGTAGGTGAGGAGAAGATTTTTAAATGTGATTCTTGATTTTACAGGGAGCCAGTGCAGCTAATACAGGAGTAATCCGATCTCTTTTCTTCGTTTTTGTGAGCACACAAGCTGCAGCATTCTGGATCAACTGGACGGACTTAAGAGACTTATTAGAGCAGCCTGATAATAAGGAGTTGCAGTAATCCAGTCTGGAAGTAACAAACGCGTGAACCAGTTTTTCTGCCTGATTTTTGAAATGTTAGCGCCGGGATTCTTTACAGTGGTGTTCGATGCCAGGGCAATGCCATCTACAGAAACTACATCACCAGATAATTGATCTCTGAGGTGTTTAGGGCCGAGTAAAATAACTTTTTCCGAGTTTAACATCAGGAAGTTGCAGGTCATCCATGTTTTTATGTCTTTAAGACATGGTTGAATTTTAGCGAGCTGGTTGGCCTCCTCAAGTTTGATCGATAGATAGAATTGAGTATCATGTGCATAACAATGAAAGTTTCTGGAGTGTTTCCTGATAATATTTCCCAAAGGAAGCATAGATAAGGTGATTCAAATTGGTCCAAGCACAGAACCTTGTGGAACTCTGTGATTAACGTTGGTGGTCATTGAGGCTTCATCGTTTACAAATACAAATTGAGATCGTTCTGATAAATAGGATTTAAACCAACTTTGTGCGGTACCTGAAATGCCAATCGACTGATCCAATCTCTGTAATGGGATGTCATGATCAATGGTGCAACTACTTTCTCAAGGATCTTAGAGAGGAAGGGAAGGTTAGAGATCGGTCTGTAGTTAGCCAACACCTCTGGATTAAGAGTGGGCTTCTTCAGGAGAGTTACAGCTACTTTGAAGGAATGTGGTACATGGCCTGTTAGCAAAGACACATTAACAATATCCAGCAGAGAGGTGCCAATTAAAAGCAACATGTCTTTAAGCAGCCTCGTTGGGATGGGGTCCAAGAGACAGGTAGACGGTTTAGAAGTAGAAACCGTTGAAGACAATTGGCCAAGGTTGATGGGAGAAAGGCCATCCAAATAAACACCAGGGCTGTATGCCCTGGTGTTTATTTGGATGGCCTTTCTCCAAGGCCACTCCACTTGAGGACAGATCGGCACTGGTTGAGGGCAATTGTCATTACTACTGAGGTCTATTGGAATACACGGCTCCACAGAGCTGTGACTCTCTGTCAGCCTGGCTACAGTGCTAAAGAGAAACCTGGGGTTGTTCTTATTTTTCTCTATTACTGATGAGTAATTGGCTGCTCTGGCATTACGGAGGGCCTTCTTATATGTTTTAAGAATATCTCGCCAAACTAAGCGTGATTCTTCCGGATTGGTGGAACGCCATATGCTTTCAAGCTTTCGTGATGTTTGCTATAGTTTGCGGGTCTGAGGGTTATACCAGGGAGCAAACCTCCTTTGCCTCACCGTCTTCTTCTTCAGAGGCGCTATCGAGTCTAGTGTCATTCTCAGTGAGCCTGTAGCACAATCGACAAGATGATCAATCTGGGACGAACTAAAATTAGCACAGGAGTCCTCCGTCACATTGAGACGTGGTATTGAATCAAATGCAATCATTACATCACTATCGATAGACTCTGCCCATTCTCACTCTCTCTCCTCTCTGACAGCCAGCTGATACACATACCACACCTGTGCACACATAGCTCCGCTTCCTTTCACTCTAATTATCAGCACAATCTTGGCCCGGCACAGTTTCATAATGAACTGAACATATCGCCAACACCCCCAGGATGAAGGCGGCTTTTGTCTTTCAGGAGCCTTTTTCTTTTACCATGCTTTGTTACTTTTTGTGGTGTGTTATCACCCTTCATATCGATACAACCACTGTGTTTATGGTTAAAGGGTTTACTATAACACACCGTTGGAGAGAGGGAGAACCAGAACCAGGACTGCACCGGGCGGACTAATCCCTTCTGCAGTAAAATGCAAACGGACTACTTCCTTTGTCCACAGACACTGCCACAAGCACCCTCAAATAAAATATCCTGGTTGGAGCTTTAAACATTGACTTTGTTGGTGCTACTGGTTCTGTTTAATTATGTTGTTAATATTGCTGGATATCAGGCAGCTCAAGCCTTTTAAAACATACAAATTATCAAATAGACCATTAATGACGTATTTCCGGCAACTATTCATGGAAATTACAATATCTTCATCCACCAGTGTTGCAGCCCAAAAAATAACTCTTGAATGTCTACTGTGACGCCCCCACAGGAAGCGGCTCTGCGCTATGACACCAAGACTCCTCGCTACCTCCACATCGCCAGCAACAAGACCAACCGCTGGGGCCACCAGCGCACCTACAGGCTGCAGGTGTTCAGCTTCACCGGGGACCACCTCCCAGAGAGCCAGCCCGAGGAGAGGGCCATGTCTTGGGCCAGGTATTGTATTGTTAAAAGTTCATGATTGTGAGCTCTTCTTTTGCCTTGATGAATTCAAGTTGTGTTAGACACGGTGTCAAGATGGCGAAATAAAGTTAAATGCACTACCTGATAGTAAAGTGAATGTCCAGAATTTCACAATGATTCACAGTGCCATGATTGGGGTTGTGCTCCAGATGTTAGAGGTGTGGAGAGCAGTCACATCAGACAATTCAACTCCTATGAAACACAATGCAGCCTTAGAGCTTCAGGTGTGGTTCTGCTGGTTCAAAGCCATTTGTTTGTCTACAGGTATAAGGTTGCCATTACCAAGCATAAGGACTTAGAGCAGACCAGCAGCAGCCTGTACAGTCAAAACAACATCTGGTCTCCAGCTGTGGACTTTAGCAAGTACATTGAAGACAACGAAAGCATCGAAGACGAGGTGTGTCGAGATAGAACCTGGATGTGAAATTTATAACACAAACACACATTTAAATTTAAACTGAGGTAACTTAGCTAAAGGAATTTGCATGATGTGTATGATAATGTTCCTGCAGGACCTGGTTGCCTGGGTGACAACTGGCTTCCTCCACATCCCCCACTCTGAGGACATCCCTAACACGGTAACCGTGGGCAACGGTGGCGGGGTCCTGCTGCGTCCCCACAACTACTTTGACGAGGACCCGTCCATCCACTCTGCCGATGGGGTGTAACATTGCCCCAGGCAGCGAGGACAGCTGTGACAACAATAGGATGGCCTGCCTTGCTCAAGAGACCTGCAGCCCCGTCCTTGAACCCTTCACCTACAACGGCTTCGAAGGGGTCATGAAGTTTGAGGATTCGGTCTGATTTGTTGGGCACTGCAAGGTGTTCAACTCAAGAGATATATTCGGGTTTATTACCGATCTATCAAGAAACTTGATGTCAATGTTAACGTGTTTATAGAGGCAATTTGGGGCGGCACATTATTTGTGCTACATATGAGAGATGGGCAAGAAATTGAGTGAAGGAATTGTTCAACATTTTGGAAAATGTGCTTTGTTTCTGAAAGTGCATTGAGAAGATCATATTCGTGGGTTAAGTATTGAGCTGGAGTCAGGTCTTGGTTAGCTTAGCTTAGCATAAAGACTGAAAGCAGGGGGAAACAGCTAGCCTGGCTCTTTCCAAAGTTAAATACCAACACCGTTAAAACTCACTATTCAACACTCTCTATAGTTTATTCTGTACACAAACAGAAATGTAAAAACAGAAATGTGTGGTTCTTGGAAGACTTTTCTTAATGAACAGCAAGGCCCAGCCTTTGGCCCAGAGTTTGACAACTTACCACACAGCCCCGATCCGGCAGCCCACACTAGGAGTCAACTTGTCATGAAAACAGAACGGAGTGTGAAAACCAGACATTGTAAATGGTTTCATTTGTTTATTTCCCTGTTAAACAAACACTTCTACCAGACAGTCTTATAGGTGCTGTTTGTGTGCTACGCTAGGCTCACCACTTCCTGATTACAGCTCTGTGCTCTCAAAAAGAGATCTCTAACAATCTTTTCAAGAAAGAAAATGTAACGTGTTTCCAAAATGCTGAACTCTTCTTTTAAAATAGACCAGTTATTAAAATAAATGACCACAACAAGTTATAATAAAGAAAATAACTTTTTTCACTCCTAATGGTGTCCTCCCCAGATCCCATCATGATTCATAATTATGCTAGTATGGACACTTTTTTTCAAAGTAGGTGAGCTTTTACAGCAATTTCCTGTGTTCCGTCAATACAAATATGAGAAAATCAACTTGCTGAGACTCCATGTTACATTGTCACATTCTATGTTACATAGCCTTATTTTGTATCAGTTAACATGGAAATAAAATAAGTGTTCCATAATTACTTTCATACTGTAACTGATTAACATGGAAGGGGTCCCTGGGCAAAACCAAGCTATGGACCCCCTTTACACCCCCCACATTGGTTATATAATTCTATTAAATGTAAATTGGTGGCATCACCAAAATTCACGATCCATGCGTCTTATTTTCTCCTTTACATCTGTAAAACCAGGTTATCAGGATCTCAGGCGTAAGTGTGCTTGGTGTGTTCACAGCACTTTCAGTTCTCAAGGTTTAGAACTCATGGCAACAAATACAAGCACTTACAATGACAAGCAAATTAATTCAGCATTTGCAGGTTTGATGACACAGCAGGTTTTTTTGGCCATATAGCCAAGAGATGAGCGCATCGTGTCATGTAAATTAATTACGTTTTTTACACTAAAAGAGGGTGATACATTTGAAAGTGTTTTCATATTTTATTATACAATGGTTTTACTGGTCCTGCACATTAACTGAAATGAGACACCCCTGCTTTGGACAAATAGTTTTATTTTTGTTTCCCGAGAGAGCGTTTGCTTCTTCAGAACAGAGGGAGAGACTCCAGATTTTACTTGTCAAGAGTTTATTCTGATTAAAAGAAAATGGTCTCTGGTCTGGTCTCTTCACAACTGACAGTGAATACACCTCGCCATGTTCTTCAAAGAAATATTTTTTAAAAAGGGCTACATGGGTTGCATTCCAATTTATTCAAAAGCGATTATGAGTCAGTAGGAATTTGAACAAAGTAACAATCCCCATCTGGTCCATTCCTTTATCCCTTTGTTTGCTTAAAAGCTTAAAATGAAATCATATTTGCGTGCACTTTAAAGACAGTCCCTAACTTCACCATGTCATCTTCCACAGGCAAGTTGACTTCAGTATTGCTTCATGAGGTGACTAAATCTGGTGAAAACTGAAAACTCCAGATAAAAAATAAAAATGTTCAAGTGAAACCAGACACTCTCGTTGCTGTATTCAAAACCAATTTGACAAAACGTTTCCAGTTCAAGCCTGCTTGATCACAAGAGAGAGACACATGGAGGCACATTGCTGAGTTTGCATCCAGCAACAGTGCAACCCTTTATGAACACTGCCGTTTGCAGACCATTCTCAGAGGATCCCAGGTTCAATGTGTGTCTGGACCTCGAGGGGCACTTATTTATTTTTTCTTGGGATGCAAAAGTGTTTTCAAATGTCACCGACGCTAAGATGCTACAAGCACGAAACAAAACAAAGCACAGTGGGCAGGGGGAGAAATAAAGAAGCAGGAATCCTCCATCAGGTCTTTATAAACTGTACAGTCAAATCTCTGTGCGTCAGGATAACTACAACAACTAAAACTACAGAACTACAGCTGTTTTGTGAAGCCACTAGGAAAGTAATCTATCTGCATACCATTTGAGCAGATGGTTCCTTGACAGTCAACTGGGAGAGGCAGAGCATCTTGGGGGGGGGGGGGGCTACAGTTAACCCAGAGAGGAAGCCCCAGTGGAGCAGATGGGAGGACGGCCATGGAGGCAATCTTTGCTCCAGAAGCGTGAAGTCAGGATAATTATTGTAAGAAAAGCAAACCAAGAAGAGTCCGAGGTCAGGTTCCAGAGTACTGGAAAGCCCAAACTGAAGGTTACACGTCAGAAAGCATGTTGATGACTGCAGAGCAAGGACAAAAAACAAAGATGAGGCGGGTTCCCCAATAGCTGAAATGTATGCATGTTTTTTTTCTTACGTCTATGGCTCACTACGGTTTCAGAAGAGAGAGCATCATTATGTTTAAACTTTTCATTACTGAATATCAGCACAGCATCGGTCAAAAGGCAGCATCATATTTGACACTTCATGAATTGTCTTGAGGTTTTACTCCAAAACAAAAGCTAGAATAATTGGTCAGGACTGTTTGACTGAGCTTGTGTGTGTGTGTGTGTGTGTGTGTGTGTGTGTGTGTGTGTGTGTGTGTGTGTGTGTGTGTGTGTGTGTGTGTGTGTGTGTGTGTGTGTGTGTGTGTGTGTGTGTATAGGGGTTTGTCAGTAAAGAGCTTCAGCGTTGCTGTTTCTGGGTTTCTTGATCTTCTCAATGTTCTTCAGGATCATATCATGAAGAATCACCTGAAAGCAACAAGCAGAAATATTAAGAACAGCGTGGTGCTGGTCACATTTGAGCATGACAGGATTTCTATCGTTTCGGCCATCCTGTCCAGCGTAGACTTTATATAAAGATGGATGACACTATATCTCCTCACACAAGTATGGTACTGCAGAATTTCCCATGAAATAAGCACAAGTCAGAAAAGAATGAACAGAATTTTGTGTATTATTAGAAGACATGTCTATGTTTCCCTTTAATTCTCAGAGTGATCCTGGCATCCACTGGGAGGTCCTGAGCCCGAGGTAGAGCAATCACTGGTTTAGATGGTAAGACAGTGGAAAAGGTTCTATTGAGGACTACTAATAACTCCATAACCTAGACACCAGGCTCTTCCTGCATGAGGTTTCTGACCTTGTGTGACAACGTTTTCATAAGGCAAACTTACATATTGATTCCGGAGCTCCGAAACGATGATTTTCAAACTGATGTACTCCTTCTCATCGATCTCCGTTATGGTCCTTCTATAGTCCTCCTGCAGAGGAGAGACACGGACCGTTAATTACGAGTACAACCCAACCAGTTTTCCCTCAGAGGACGTGCTCGACGACGCTCGCTACCCACCACATGAGGGTACTTGACGATTTTGGAGACGAGCTTGGCTCTTGTGATGTAATATCTGGAGATCTGGTCCAAGTAGGATGCCGCCTCGGACTCCACCGTCCTCAGCTCTGCCACCGTCTCCTCCTACAGACCAAGGGGACAAATGACAGACATGGTGACAACTATTGCAACACACACACACACACACTTCCTAGGATACTAAGCATTCCATTTCTATGACAACCAAGACACTGACACATTACTCTGTTGCCAGATACCAGACAGTGGAGCACATCACTGCTGAACCCCAGTGGCCTAGGGACTGCAGAAACAGCCTCCATTCAACTGAAACATATACACACACATATATATATATATATATATATATATATATATATATATATATATATATATATATATATATATATATATACACACACACACACACACATCTCAATTAATGTGAATATCATTGAAACAGTGATTCATTTCAGTAATTCAAAAAGTGAAACTCATATATTAGATTCATTACACACACACTTTAAGTGTTTATTAATTAATTTTAATGATCATGGCTTAGCGCTAATGAAAACCCAACATTCTGCATCTCAGCATATGTGAATATTCCATAAGTCCAATTAAAAACAATGATTTGTAATACAGAAATATTGGCATGTACATTAAACAGTATGCACTCAATACTTGGTCGGGGCTCCTTTTGCATGAATTACTGCCTCATGAGGTGCAGCATGGACTATTATGGACGCTTTGGTAGCAGCCTCCGGCTCATCTGCATTGTTGCGTCTGGTGATTTGGTTCAATGAGTAACCGTGGTAACCGGCGACTTTCAGCCGAATGTGTTTATTGTAGTAACTGACATTAATGGGTGCCGTAGATCAAGGGTATTCAACTCAAATTCAGCGAGGTCCATTTAGAGAGAATGTCCTCATCCAACGAACATCACAATAATGTCAAATGTTGTGCTCTATGATTTTGTGTCCTTTTTTTTATTGAAGTAGCCAACAGTTGGATTAACGTCTGTATATAGTCAACAACTGACCGTCAAATGAAAGTTCAATTGAACAACATCTAAACAATATTTATTATTACAGATTTCAAATTGAATACATAATCTAATACAATACATATTGTCTTCTCTTATTTCTAGTAAAATAAAAAGGTCAGATTTAAAACGGAAAGCTTTTGAAAAATGTGACTTAAAATAAAAAATAAAAATAATAATTAATAATTATAATAATTTAACTGAATTGTCCTGCAGCCTTAAATTCTGTTTATTCGGGTGTCAAGCGATGCCAATCAAAAGAGCCAAGATATTGTGTTCCTGTTATCTAAAAAGAGAAATATATGGGTAGGGACTTTTATCTGGTTATTAAACCACTTGTTTCAGATAATTTCTCCTCTTAACATAATTGTTGGGCAGTTCATTCATGTGGCAGGATTATGATCATATTGGGCTCTTAGCTTTATTTTTCTGTGCCTTCATATCGGATGAGAGTCGGTACGTTTGCTCATAAGATCTGAGCTTTGTCTCGTAGTGGATCTTCACACCGCTGCTTTAATATCGCTGAACGTATGAGACATACTGCTGTTGAACTGGTTGTGAGAACAGTAAACATATACAAGCCGGTACATTATTAACGGCTTTGGAACTGATTGAGGGAATAATAAATATATACAAGTCTGTACATTATTAAAAGGCGTTGGAACTAGTTTTGGGAACAATAAACATATTAGAGTCTGTACATTATTAAAGGCTTTTGAACTGGTTGTGGGAACAACAAACATGAGAGTCGGTGCATTATTAAAGGCTTTTAAACATATAAGAGTCTGCACATTATTAAAGGCTTTTGAACTGGTTGTGGGAATAATAAACATATAAGAGTCTGTACATTCTTGGTTAAAGGCTCTGATTAAGCTGTCCATGTTTCTCTTTTTGAAGCACCAACTGAAATAACTTCTGACTATACCTTTTCCATCTATCATGTCTCTCCTGGCGCTCTCGTGTGTGAATATGGCACTCGAGTCGAGGGCGGCACTTAACAGAATACACATATGTGACTGGCTGAGTAGGCTCACGAGAGATGAGTAACAACGCGTGCAATTGGTCGGTGTGTAGACTGCAGAACGAGAGCAGTTAAAGGCTAAAAAAGCTGCGGCGGTTAAATAGAAGCGATCCATGAAAATGTAATAATTCTGAATTATCCATCGGTTTTAAGTGCAGAGACAATGGCGTCTGGGTCCGGACTGCCCGTTAGTGACCCCTGGTGTGGATAATAAGAGAGTCTGCACTTCGAAATTTAGTGTAGGCTTTTTCATGGAGGCTATGGCAACTTTCCTCTCTACTTGATTCCCGGCCCCTCCCTGAAGGACGTCCATTTTGCTAGTGCCCTCGGTCTCCTACCAGAGCCCCGTCCTGTGCCCGGCCGTGACTGGACAGCAACTAGAGTACACCTGGACGATATATTGAAGAAAAAAAAAAAAGGGACTACCAGTAGAGTCTGACACCAGAGACCATCTGCATGTGGCAGATTCATCTGAGGTTGAACATTCATTCAGGACTCAAAGACTAAGAAATCTCCACTAATAGTTGGACAAGCAGACGATGTATATCCACGTTCCCATGGGACAGGACCAGACAATACAGAGAGATTTCAGCCAGTGAGAACTTGTGTACCTGTATGGAGACGCCAAAGTTATTTCCATCTTCTATCCTGGGGATGAGCAGCTGGACCCACATCTTTACCTGACAGAAAAAAAAAGATATGGGCATTTTTTTTATCAGTGCAAATGAGAAATGGCATAAAGCTGTAGAATTATAAAAGCATTGGTATGGATCTCATGTATATGTGTGTGTATATATATATATATATATATATATATATATATATATATATATATATATATATATATATATATATATATATATATACATACATACATATACATATACATATATATACACACACACATACATACTTACATACACATACATACATATATATACATACATACACATACACACACACACACACACACACACACACACACACACACACACTTACATACACATACATACATATATATACACATACATACACATACACACACACACACATACATGTATACACATATACACATGAATAAACCACACACACCTAAGGGGGGTTTTGGAGACAAGTTAAGTTACTGCTCATGCAAACTCAACGTTACCCACTGCTGCTTCACAATAAAAGCTTTCCACGGCGACGGAGAACGAGGCTTTTATTTTGACGATATAAAAAGGGAGCTTAGCGCCGTTGCGTTAGCAGAGCTATTCTTCAATAAAGAAAGGTCTACATAACCATATACGGGCATTTTCTGTGCCGTCTGGTCAGGTGATTACTTTTAAGTGTTGTATGGAGAATTAAGATGACCAGTTATTTCTTGGTGAGTGATGAACAGGTTCAGAGCAGAATGGCCGTAGCGCTGATGATGATGCAGGGTGACGTCACCAAAACTGTCCCGTCCGTCCGTGTGTACGTGTGCGTGTGTGTGTGTGTGTGTGTATGAACACTTACTGTGTTACACTTCTCAATCAATGTCCTGATCTCTGGCTTAACTCTTTCAATCAGGTCCACCAGCTTGGTGTTGCATTTCAACATCCCCTCTGGCACCACCAGGTTTGTGGTTCCCCCTGGAACCAAACATAGCATCCACAATTACACACTCTTCTTCACATCAAGGACTAATGTTCCTGCTGGTCCGAGTTCTAACGAAATGCAGAGCAGGTCTAGGGTTATTCCGGGTCCTGCAAGGCCAGCTGACTATCTTTGTTTTGCTTACTGTGTACTGTGCTCAACAGGCGATTATCAACACTGGTATGGCAGTCTTTTCATAATCATCATTTCAATTAGGTGTGGTTAAACTGCTCAGAGATGGGCAATATCTATATTATATCTATATCTATATTATAAAACTGGAAACAAAATAGTCTTTTGAAAATCTCATCTTTTGTTTTTACCTTGCCAGCTCTCATCAGTGACTCCATCTTCTAGTTTCCTTTTCTTGGTATTCTGCAGCACAAACAGATGACATTTCATTGTTAGGCATGCTAGAAGCAGGGCTTGGTGGTCCCATCTATCTAGACCAGACTGAAATATCTCTACAACAGATTTCAATGGAATGACTTGACTACCGTTTATCATATTGTGAAAAAGTAGGTCCCCTGATAACTGAACCATCTCCATGGCAACTGAGCAACTCTACCCCCTAAAGAAGGCAAATGGGGTGTTGTGAATCTTGCGCGAGTAGATTCCATGCAAAGCCAATGCACAGATGTGAATAATGAGACTTTCCATCGCGGAATGGCACGAAAAATGTGCCTTTCGTTGACATTTTTCAACTTGGGACAAAACAGCGTGACGCTGTGTTGCAAAAGCCAATCAGCGTTGAGATGCTCTGCCTGTCATCACTGACGTCCTGCCATTGTTGAATCAATTTGGCTACTGGTACTCAGTAGCGCTAGAAGCTGCAGCCATCCAGGCGCAGTTCATGAAGAAGTCGGTGAACTTCATCCAGCTGTGTAAAACTCACGCAAGTACATTTTGGTACGCAGCCAAAGACATCGGAACCCATCAGCCATCGGTCTGACGACGATTTAGCAACAACCAATATTCCTGGGGTTGCAGTATAACCAGCAGATATCTGGGTCCAGACTTTCCCTTCAGTGCACCGGTCAACTGTTTACAGATGAGCAACTTGAGACGCATTGCTGGAGTTGCGTTTTGGTTTCACACGTAGCCAGTTTACAAGCTAATTTGCCGTCACGTGATAGCCATGGGGTTCCCAGAATGCATTCCGGACAATATGCTCCGCCTCTTTTGCCCTACATAAAAAAAGGAACTGTTCGTGCTCATGTAACCAAAACCCGTTCAAACTTGATCGGTCAATACTTCTCGGACTACAAACTTTTTGCCCTGGTCCAGCCCCTAGATATGCTTATAGGCTGCTGGGGGACATTTTAGGATACACTGAGCCCCTCTCGCCTCTTTTTACTCTCCTTTTGGATGAATTTACATCTCTTCATTGCACATTACTAACTTTACTTCTTCCCCGGAGTCTTTGTGCCTTCTCGCCTCATAGGGTCCATTGGACCTGGCTGTGTCTGAAGCTGTTCCTGGGTCCTGACCCCTTGCCCCTGCATCCAGCCCCTGGCCTCCTTCGCGATGCCTCCTGCCTGGTGGGTTGGCCTCCTGCCATGGCCCTGCTGATGCCCCCCCCCCCCCCATCCTCTCTACCTCCTCCTGTTTCATGGAATGTGGAGGTCTGGATCGTGGTCCGTGCCTACTACTAATTATTCATACATTTGTCATATTCATTGAATGTGTTTATGTAACTCTGTAACGGTGTTCATCTGTACACATGACATATATTGCGTCTGTCCATCTGGGGAGAGGGATCCTCCTCTGTTGCTCTCCTGAAGGTTTCTTCACTTTTTTCCCTGTGAAAGTATTTTCTCAGTTTTTTTGGGAGTTTTTCATGATCCGATGTGAGGTCAAAGGTCAGGGATGTTGTATGTGTACAGATTGTAAAGCCCTCCGAGGCAAATTTGTAATTGGGGGCTATACAAAATAAACTGAATTGAAACCAGAATCCTTCAGATACCAAAATCTTATCCCGGTGCCTAGAGCATATGAATGCAGAATCTGTTAATAAAGTTTAGACCGCAAGTCACCTTGTGTTGAGGATTTGTCGACGTGTTACTTTATTAGTTTGTCATGTTTTCGTTGCGGATGTCAACCTGATTTAAAACTGAGTTTTCACTGAAGACATTTCCCCCCCTAGTTTTGGGGAACCTCTGTCCCATAATGCAACCTTTTCATTTGACCCTCCCTACCAAGTGGGTCACCCAGTCACATGATGACTTATCTACACCTGCTAGAATACACTGCAGACTCACCATGTCACCGACGTCATGGCTGTTGGTAAAAAGAATCGGCTCCGGGACTTTGAACTTAATCTCTGAATGGATGTCTTTCAGGTCGGTCACGTTGAGAATCGGCTCCTGGGTAAAGACCACATGGAAAAGGTTGAATATAAAATAGGAAAAAAATATATATATTGCAATGGCCTAAAAAAAAATGTATAGACATTTAGTATTTTAGGGTCATTGTACACCTTTCGCTGAGATAGTAGAAAGATGACAGGAAATGAGGGGGAGAGAGATAATTAATATATATATATATCCCATTCTGTACACATGACATCTATTGCTTCTGTCCATCCGGGGAGAGGGATCCTCCTCTGTTGCTCTCCTGAAGGTTTCTTCCCTTTTTCCCCTGTCAAAGGTTATTTTTGGGGAGTTTTTCCTGATCCGATGTGAAGTCCTGGGACAGGGATGTCGTATGTGTACAGATAGTAAAGCCCTCTGAGGCAAATTTGTAATATTGGGCTATACAAAATAAACTGAATTGAATTGAATAGAGCAACCCCGTCCCTCAGTCCATGAACGAAGGACGGAGAATGAATCTGGATTTGGCTGGATTAATGCATTTTACAACTTTGTGGACCCGATGATAAAAGAGGGTTATTCATACGTTTGTACTGGAAAGATGATTTACCTCCCCCAAAAAAATATATAAGCAGAGTTACAGACGTCTCTTTCCCAATGAAAGTCAATGGGTAAAAGGTATGCCTCATGGCATTATGTGACACTGCTTCAACTCAGGCACCACTTCATTCATGAAACAAGGAAGTAGTATCATATCAATTAAGGACCATTTAAGGAGGAGATAATTTACCGATGTTTGATAACATTAAAAGTAAAGTTAGGCTTTGTCGGCTTCCCCGACTACTTTTAAAAAAGGACAGAGAACAAGAAAGATGAGTGCGAAAGAAGAGAGACAGTGCACCTTTCATTCATTCCACGAGAATCAGTAAACACTACGCAGCAGGAAATGTCATTGCATTATGACAAGACTTCTTGGTGGAAACGCTGCTGCTGCTGTTGTCATTAGCTGACTGACAGGAAATAGCATGTCGTCCAGTATGTATTTTGACCTGAGCTACAGTTCGTTGTGGCAGTGAAGCGGATGTCCTCACCACCAGGTGTCGCCCTAACAACCAGGACTGAAATCAGTACAATTGGAACTCCATTTGAACTGTGAAACGAGCACTCAGTCCCTTACCTTGAGAAACTGATCCAACTCCAGGAGCTTTTTGGGGAAGAAGCTGGCGACCAGGTGCTCGGCCTGCAGCAACAAACAGGAGGAAACGTTTTGTGGTACACTGAACTCTGGTTTACAATGATGTCGCGAGGCATCGACTGAACCGGAAAGGGAATAAAAGACAAAGAGAGCACACAGAGGATTGAATTGTAGGAGCAACCCTACTCACCTCACTGCTGATCTGCTCCCTGAATGTTTCCACCTGTCGACAGATTGACGGGCAGTTAGAACCCCCAGTGTGACACGCTAGCTACTTTACTTGAGACCACAAGGTCTTCATCTGATGAGAAAACTCAATTCATTTGCCCGATTGGGCAATTAGTAGCTAGATTTAGTAGCCCGTCGTGGTATTTTACTTGTCCTGCTTAGCATCCTATGTGCATTGTCTCACATTAACGTATTTACATACAGCACTGTACAATACTACAGACTAACTCTAATTTGAACTATTGTATTTCATATATAGAATCCTTCTACTAATTTGAAAAGCATATACAATAATTCACAGCTGCACTGTATTTTGAAACCAATAGAAATCAGCCAATAGCGAGGCTGTCTGTTTCATTATGGCATATTCATGAAATACACATTCAATATGATAATTTGTTACCATTCAAAGTAAATATGTGGGGATTAAATCATATATTGCATTATCATGATGCACCATTAAAACATCTAACATTGACACTCAAACTACTGACAAGTATTCTGCTACCAGGAATACCACAAATTACTGTTTTAATCTCAATACTCTGGATCGGAGTGTATGAGTGCAAACATAGTACGTACGTATATATATTCCATAAAACTTAACTTTAAACTGTTAATTTGATTTAGCTTTATTAAGTTTTTTTTAATGTATTTTTTTTTTTTAACAAAAAATGGCTTTGCAATGTGTTAATTTAATTTGTTTAATAAATTACTAGAAAACATGCTTCATCGCCAATTAAGTTACATCGTTATCGACACGATCTATCGATTTTGGAAATATCGACGTAATACGCATGACAAATACAGAAAAGTACAAAATAAAATAAATTTGTGAGCGTTAGAAATAACCATCCGCATATAGTGACAGACGTGATCATAACAGGTTTCCACGGTACACGCGCAGAGAAATGTGAGTCCCAGAAAGCAGTTGGAACGTGGGGAGTGGGAGTCGAGCAGCTCCATGTCCAGGCCGTGGATAGACGAGGTCCAGGCCCGGTGTGTCTCCGAGGAGTCGGACGGGCGGTTCCCACACTCACCCTGGTCTTCAGGTCGCGGTCGACCTTCAGAAGAGACGACATGGCGAAGAATAAACGTCAAAACCCGTTAAAATGTCCGGCAAAGCAAAACCTTTTCACTGTCGCTAAAGCAAGCATGCAACGGAACCGCAAGTGAGTGACGCATTCAGAAAGCGACACGACTAACCGTTTGGATTTCCTCATTCGTACCGTCAGCAGGATCCTATAACTCATCGTTGACGGTCAGCAGTATGTGGCACCGCTCTTCCAGGCGAAGCGGTAAGAAAATCGAGCAGACCCCTATTGTACCTCCAATGACGACATTTATTAATGTATCTTTATTTTATGGAACAGTTATTCAACATGTTACATTAAATAATCCCAGAAGCAATATTGTTAAAGAAAACTGTAAGTGAAATAAAAAAATTTAAAAAATAGAAAACGACAAGTTAAACGATCCATTATTTGATCTACTTTGCCTTTTTATTTAAATTTGTACACACTTACCAGGATTTATGTTTTTAGCTTATTTTGAATTTATTTATTCTAAAAGCTTAAATGTCACCCTTTTATATTAATATTTATGGATATGTTGGATAAGTATAAACGTTTCCCCACATTTATAATATATTATTATTAATATTATTTGTATATATATATATATATACACACAAATACAGTAACATACTGTATGGAAGAGAAAGAGATGTAATACATATATATTACAAGGGGATGGAATATTGTATATTTATCACATGGCAATGTAAAATTGATTATCACGGAGCCTGCATGGTTTCAAATTGTTCCACTAATCATAAGGTAATAATTCAATTCAATTCAATTAATTTTGTATAGCTCACAATCACAAATTACAGATTTGCCTCAGAGGGCTTTACAATCTGTACACATACGACATCCCTGTCCCAGGACCTAATGAGTAGTAGGCATGGACCACAATCCAGATTTCCACAATCCATGAAACAGAAAGAGGAAGAGGAGAGAGGGGGCATCAGCAGGGCCATGGCAGGAGGCAGGGCCACGGTGACAGGAGGCATCGCGAAGAAGGCAGGGCTATTGGGAAGGAGGCCAGGTCCATGCAGCAAGTAGGGGCAAGGAGTCAGGACCAGCTTCAGACACAGCCAGGTCCAATGGACCCTATGAGGCGAGAAGTCACAAAGACTCCAGGAAGAAAGTAGAGTTAGTAATGTGCAATGGAGAGATGTAAATTCATCCATAAGGAGAGAGAGGAGTGGAGACAGGAGCTCAGTGTATCCTAAAACGTCTCCCAGCAGTAAATAAGCATATAGCAGCATATCTAGGGGCTGGACCAGGGCAAACAGTAATGTTCCAGCAAAAGGCACATCCATAAACATAATTAATGAATGTTGCTAAATATTTCAACCATCGGTTATGAACATTTTTATAAAGTAATGGATTCAATACATTTGTTAGATGTCAAGGTTACACAAAATGTATTTTGGTCAAATTGAATATAAGAAATTTGTTTTGCTAGCTCACTGTTTAAAACATGAAATGCATCACTTATGTGTGCCAAAAGAAAAATGCTGTGAGAACATCAAATTTAACGTTTTTTACACTCGATTTCTATTTTATTTTTCTACATGAACTGAGCATACTAGTGTAGACCACTGTAAATAGACTGTTTTTTTGTTAGTTTGTTAGTTTCAAATTGTATATGTCAGGTAATGAGTTGACTAAAAAGTTAAAACACAGAGGTGGGTGATAATTTATACTTTATGCTTTATAAACAGCCAAACCAGATGAGGTTGTTTTGGACCCAGGAGGACAACAGGTATGATTATTTGCTGCCATTAATAAAATCGCGGTTTAAAAACAGTATCCAAACTCAATATTGACATATACCAGTCTGTGATGATCTATCAACACGTGTGACTCTGATCATTGACTGTAGTTATTTATTTTGACTCAAAAACAAGGTATTTAAAATGGAAGAACTAATTGGTGTGAATGGGTTTAAATTAAGTTCATATTAAAGGTGTAACATAATTGGGTGAAGTACCCACTTCATAAACAGTCAAACCACCCTGCTAGAAAAAACAGCATAGACCAGCAAAGCTGGTGACCAGCAACACCAGCATATGTTGTGTTTTGGTGCTGGTCTAGCTGGTATGCTGGTTTATGATGGTGTATGCTGTTTTTTGCTGGTATGATGGTGTATGCTGTTTTTTTGCTGGTATGATGGTGTATGCTGGTTTATGCTGGTGACCAGCATGAACCAGCATACACCGTCATACCAGCATAAACCAGCATATAATGCTGGTATGCTGGTATATTTGACAATGTCAGGTTGATTGGTCAGGTTTTCAAAACATGGTAACAATATTAACACAGAGAAACAAACAAATACTAACTATTTACATAACTATTTAGAATTAACTATTAAAACATCAAAACATAAAATATTAAAATATAATTTTTTTTGTTTGTTTGTTTATGTCCATGATTTTTTCTGTTATGTAACGACCAGCCTTTGCCCATCTGGACTCCAACTCCGTCTCCCCCAGGTTTTTTGTCTGTAGCCACTCCTTGAAGCAGACTGAAAGAAAAAAAATTAACTTTAATGTTTCTGTCACATCAGAACAAAGAAACACTTGATAGAAAATAAGCCGGTCCGTGGTATCCAAAAAAGACTATAGCTACTGCTCCTTCAAGAATGCCATACCTTTCAATGTTTACAGCTTCTTTGGGGTTAAAGGCTGTCGGGTGGTTTTGGTGGTGGGGCACTCCTTCCCAGTAAGGCTTCCCCCCCCCCCAGGGTTTTAGTGCCCCAGATTGCCACTGCCAATTCCTTCACAAATAAGGAGTCGCGGTTGTTCCTGGTAATTCTGACCCAGGTCTCGTTCCTAATAGTGATGTCTCCTTCCAAGGTAATCTGAAAGAATCCCAAAACATAAACAATCAACACATTATATTATAAGAAATCCTTGAAAGATAGTTAGTATATTAACCAGTCAATACAGTTGCAGGGGTATTGTTTACTTGTATACACTATATGTTTCCTTGTTTAGGTTTTGCAATGTATACATATAGTATATTGTAAAAGAATGGGTACACATATTATACCTTGTCTCCAAAAGGAAATACAGATGGTTCCTCTCCAGACTTGCATCCAGTTTCTGAAATTACATAGAGCAAGAGGTAAACACAGTCCTAATAACTGCAGTCATTAACAACAGTAATTTAGCAAACTTCTACTATAAACTTCAGAAAACGTAATATTGTCAAAAAATAATGCAGTGTAGTTATAGATAAGAACGAAATAAGACAATACATACCCACGATGGCACCATGAAGCATATGGTGTGTGCAGATAGAGCTGGATTAATCAAATACCAAAACATATGACCAGCTCCAGGGTGCTGGAGAGGAGGCTCCGACCGCTTGTCGAACCTCAGATTCAAAACGAACAGTGCGGATTCCGTCCCGGTCGTGGAACAGTGGACCAGCTCTTTACCCTTTGCAAGATTACTGGAGGGGTCCTGGGAGTTTGCCCAACCAGTTTACATGTGCTTTGTAGACCTGGAGAAGGCTTTCGACCGGGTCCCTCTGGGGTTTTTTGTGGGGTGTGCTGCGGGGGTACGGGGTGCCGGACCTGTTGGCACGGGCCAATCCGGTCTCTGTACGCCTGCAGTAGGAGATGTGTTTCGTCTCCTCGGTAGTAAGTCAGACACGTTCCCGGTGGGTGTTGGCCTCCGCCAGGGCTGCCCTTTATCACCGGTCCTGTTCGTGACCTTCATGGACAGGATATCTAGGTGCAAGCCAGGGGGCGGAGAGGATCCGGTTTGGGAGTCCTCGGGATCGCCTCTCTGCTGTTTGCGGATGATGTGGTCCTGTTTGCCTCCTCGGACCGTGACCTCCAGCATTTACTGGGGCGTTTTGCAGCCGAGTGCGAAGCGGCAGGGATGAGAGTTAGCACCTCCAAATCTGAGGCCATGGTGCTCTGCCGGAAACCGGTGGGATTGCTCCCTCCAGGTGGGGGCAAACTGCCTACCCCAAGCGAAGGAGTTCAAGTATCTCGGGTTCTTGTTCACGAGTGAGGGTAAGGTGGAGCGGGAGATAGACAGGTGGATCGGTGCGGCTGCAGCAGTAAAACAGGCGCTGTACCGGTCCGTCTTGGTGAAGAGGGAGCTGAGCCGGAAGGCAAAGCTCTCCATTTACTGGTCGGTCTACGTTCCACCCTCGTGACCGAAAGAAACGAGATCTCGGATACAAGCGGCCGAAATGAGCTTCCTCCGTAGGGTGGCCGGGCTCAGCCTTAGAGATTGGGTAAGGAGCTCGGACATCAGGGGGGAGCTCGGAGTCGAGTCGCTGCTCCTTCGTGTCGAAAGGAGTCAGCTGAGGTGGTTCGGGCATCTAGTCAGGATGCCTCCTGGACGCCTCCCATTAGAGGTTTTCCGGCACGTCCAACTGGTAGGAGGCCCCCGGGGAAGACCGAGGACACGCTGGAGGGATTATATCTCCCGGCTGGCCTTGGAACGCCTCGGATCCCCCAGAATGAGCTGGAAAGTGTTGCGGGTGAGAGGGAGGCCTGGGTCGGCCTGCTGAACCTGCTGCCACCGCGACCCGACCCCGGATAAGCGGGTGATAATGGATGGATTGATGGATGACCAGCTCCATTAATGAGTTATTGCTGGTGAACCAGCTTCACCAGCAAGGCCACCCTGGTGGACCAGCATCATTAATGAGTTCTTGCTGGTTAACCAGCTTCACCAGCAAGGCCACCCTGGTGGACCAGCATCATTAATGAGTTATAGCTGGTCGACCAGCATCATCATGCTGCTGTTAGAAACATGTAAATTATTCAAAAACAGCATCCTCACTAAACTTTGACATATACAGTACCAATCTGCTTCCCTCTTGTACACAGAGATTATTATTATCTCTCATATTCACCAATAATGGTTTCAAAATACCATAAATGCACAAAATTAACAATTAGCGTCTGGGTGTCCCAGTTCGGACTGCGCTAGCCGCTATTGTCCAGGTTCGGACTGCGCTGGCCGCTACTGGCCTGGTTCGGACTGCGCTAGCCGCTAGTGGCCGGGTTCAGACTACTCTAGCTGCTACTTGCCTGGTTCTGACTGCGCTAGCCGCTATTGGCCTGGTTTGAACTGCGCTAGCCGCTATTGGCCTGGTTTTAGACTTGCGCTAGCCGCGACTGGCCTGGTTCGGACTGCGCTAGCCGCTAGTGGCCTGGTTCAGAGTACTCTAGCTGCTACTTGCCTGGTTCTGACTGCGCTAGCCGCTACTGGCCTGGTTCTGACTCCACTAGCTGCTATTGGCCTGGTTCGGACTGCGCTAGCCGCTATTGGCCTGGTTCAAACTGTGCTAGCTGCTACTGGCCTGGTTTGGACTGCGCTAGCCACTACTTGCCTGGTTCGGACTGCGCTAGCCGCTATTGGCCTTTGTGTGTTGTCTTTGTTAACATCTGTGTTTGCCAGAATGTAGACGATAATTCTACAGTGGCTGCCAAAATATATTGACAGCGAGACGGCCTCTTTCCATAATGCAGTTCTACAGTAACCTTATTGATGAAGAGAACAATTTGGTGAGGCCAAAGAAAGCCAGGACACCGCATGTAGGATACTGAAGGGCCATGGGCCACGGTGTCCAGTGGAAGAGAGGGTCTTTATTCATGCATCGTGTAGACTGTTGGTGTACTCTTAATAATGACAAGGATGGGGTTTGTTGCACAAAGGACCTATTCTGTTCAGGGTTCTTTGCACTGTGTACATATCGACACAAATCATAAACTCATCAGGCACATACATGTAATAATAACATGCTATTTAGATATACAGTACTTTGGCTAAATTTAGGATGATACACAAAAAATCAAACAAATTATCAACACCCTTGTTTTGCATCAGCAAAAAAAAGGTACACATACTAATTTAAACAGATTCTGTGTTGTGTATTTTTTCTCACGTAAGGTCATTTCTTTTTCACCCATAACCATTAAATGAGATGATGACAGTTGAAAATGATCGATATGGTCTACTGATAAACTTGCTTTCATACAGTATATACAAGTCATTTTAAAGGTTCTATATTTGAGCCAGTATCCCATCTTATACCACATAACAAAAATGTCTGACGTGAACAAGATTGTATTCACATACATTTATGGGTCAGTAAAATGCTTTTATTTATTTTCGCTGAATAATATTCTCTGTTCCAGAGCATGTACCTGGGTGCTGCGACCATTAATAAAGCAGCCACTGCACTTGATTTCTTCTTTGCGGCAGTGCAAAGGTAGTAGTGAGCAGGGTCGTCCTTTAATCAGAGGATCGGTGGTTCAAGCCTCGGCTCCATGTCGATGTGTCCTTGGGCAAGACACTTAACCCCAAATTGCTCCCCGAGCTGTGCCTACAGTGTGTGAATGTTAGTTACTGCTGATGTGCAGGTGGAACCGTAGCTCCTCCCATCAGTATATGAATGGGTGTGAATGGGTGAGTGATGTCATGTAATGTTAAAGAGATTTGAGTGGTTGGAAGACTAGAACAGATCTATACAAGTAAGTCCATTTACCAACAAATAGGGGTGTCTCACCGTGGTACTCATTCCTCAATGATTTGTGCATGAGCTGTCAGTTAAAGATGTACATGGTTTTTATGTTATGTTAGGCGTGAACTAATGTTATACTGGACATCAGCTCTAGTATTCTTGTTTGAACTGTTTGAGCAGTAAGTTGACCAGAGAGATTTATACACAACTAACACATGAAGTAGGACCAATTCTTTGCTTGTATTAATTCAATTATTACACTAAGTTGTTGAGAATTTAAACAAATCCTCTACTTCTTTACTTGTCAAGATAAATTAAAGTGAATCAAACCACTATTTTGCATGTTCAATATTTGAGGCTGCGGAAGGTAGGTAGCTCAAAGGTATATTTGTTCAGTAGAATTAGTTATGTCAGATGTTGCCTTCCACATAGTCTACAACATTCATTGACAGCTTTAGTTACTGGTTACTTTGCAGATTTAGATTATTATTAAAAACAATAAATCAAATAATAAATTAGGATACTGAAAGACTACGTCACCACTGATTAGCGCGAGCGCTAGACGCGTCACGGGGCTCCGCAGCCTGCTCACGTGTAACGACAGGGAATTAATTGTTTGACATGTCGTTGGTGTGGGGGTATCTGGTTTGTTTATGGTTGATTGTGCGGTGTCTTTTATGTTATTTGCTGGTCGCATGTTGGTGGAGGCACAGCTGGGATGGCTGTATGTGGTGAAATGTCTAGTGTCGGTGCACTGGTGCGTTATCACAGTTTGAGATGGGTGCTTTTGCTTTGTGCAGTTGCATTGAAATGTGTTTTTTTCTGTTTAAGGTGTTTCACCTTTCAACTAATGGAGCTTTGCTTCATTTGTCTGGAGAACTAAAACCGCTTGGATACTGAACCTACCAAAATAAAAGGAGGAAAAAAGTAAAAGTTGTTGTTGTGTCGTGAGTGAAATCCAGTTTTAAATCTGTGGTAGATGACTCAATCCCTATCAAGTGGGGAAACTGCAAAGGTCCAAAAAGCGGAAACTTGACAATAATTATAGTCCAATAACATGATATATGATTCTGAGAAGGGCCATTCAGCATAATGACTACTTTTACTTTTGCTACTGGGTGTATTTTGATGCTAATACTTTTGTGCTTTGATGTAAGTAAGATTTGAATGCAGGACATTTACTTGAGACAAAGTTGTTTTTACACTGGTTTTGCTACTTTTGCTACTTTTACTACTTCTACCGCTATCTACACATACCAAGTCAAGTCACAGTGGGCAATTCTCTTACAAACGTTTGACTCAAATGATTTCCTGCTGTACATTGCCCTCTTTTTCAACTCTTTCACTCTGCACTCCTTTTGGGAAGCTTTTGGCTTTGTCGTACTGAATGTCTATTACAGACCTCATCATGTAATTGAACAATGGTTAAAATGTGAATACATTTCTGTCTGGTGAATATTTACTCACCACCTCCACCTGCAATGTTACTTCCATCCAAATTAAAAGTGAGTATTGTGAGTATTTCTTAATTAGTTTGAATTATAATGAATTAATCTTCAGATTATTTAATAAACCATGCTGAAGTTATTCAGCAGATGTGTACAAATACAGTATATTGATTTACTTTCCGTGTCTGTTCGAGACCAAAAGGACAATTTAATGCCACGTCTACCACGTGAGCACACTGCCATCTAGCGGCCACCAGCGGTAAAAAATCTCTAATATCAGGACGTGAATTGAAGTATTGTTATATATAGTATATCCTGTTTTTTAAAATTATGTTGATGGTCAAGAAAGGAAAGAATGTATGTAAACCGTTGAATAATGTCTTGATTATAGTCTTATTATGTTTATTCATCATGTTTTTACAGATATTATGGATTTTATAAACACATTACAGGCAAAACTAATTAAAAAAAATGAATATATATATATATATATATATATATATATATATATATGTACGAAAAGTTACGTTAAAAAATCAGTCCCCTGGGTGAAAGTCTTTCAATTCAATTCAGTTTATTTAGTTAGTTAAGGTTGTATGGTGCGTTTCATACAGATGATGCTAGGGTGCCTTGTTATTATAGTAATATCAATACATATGTCATGCATATAGTATCATTATATATTATAGCCTCATGTCTCCCTCGCACGGATCTTAAGGCTCCAACCTTACGGAGACATTCCGGAGCAGCTCAACAAGCCCTCTTCCCAAAAATGCTATAACATTATAGTTGGGCTAATATCTCACTATATTATTCATATTTAGTTCAGCTAAAAGGCTCATGCGTACACGCGCATGTACACTCCCAAAGAGCTCAGTGTGTCTAATGGCGCGCCGATGTCCTGGGTATCTGTGGAGGAGCCATGTCATGGGTACACAGAGGTGACATAGCGATACATACCACAATCATATCTTTGGTTTTAACAGCTGCAGTCTGAATACAAGTCTTTTCAAAGTTTTGAACTTTATAGGTTACAAAATGCTTTTATGGTGCACACAGAAGAGGCTAAAAACATACATGTAATACAGCTGACCCTTGTTTTTAAGGCAATCTAATTCGTTTTTTAGTCAAAATATCACAATCTTTTTCTTGAAAAATGAATTCTTCCTTATTGCTGTTTTGGAAGGAGGGTGGGAGGTGAGATGTATCAGAGGGAGTTAGAGTTCATTCTTAAGATTAATTTGTGTTTGTGTGTTTTAGTGCATGTGTGTGTTTTAGTGTGTGTGTGTGTGTGCTTGTGTGTTTGTATGTGTCTGTGTTTGTGTGTGTGTTTTAATGTGTGCGTGCATGCGTGTGTGTGTTTCTGTGTGCGTGTGTGTTTCTGTGTTTTAGTGTGTGTGTATGTTTGTGTATTTTAGTGCATGTATGTGTTTATGCGTGTGTTTGTGTGTGCGTGTATGTTTGTGTGTTTTAGTGCGTGTGTGTGTTTGTGTTTTAGTGTGTGCGAGTCTGTGTGTGTGGTGTCTGTGTGTTTTAGTGCGTGTGTGTGTTTGTGTGTCTGTTTGTGCGTGTGTGTATGTTTGTCCGTGTCTGTGTGTGCGTGTCTGTGTGTTTTAGTGCGTGTGTGCATGTGTAACACAGTTGAAAAGGTTCAAGTTAAATCCCGCTAAATGGGAAAGCTACGCCACCTGCTGTTGTAAATGTGTACTTCCGCTGAATAGTAGACGCAAAGGATTATGGATAATCCTCAGAGCAACGGAGGATTCACAAATAGGTAACGTCTCTATGAATGTTTGTGGACAATATAGTGTAACTAATTGGGAAAGTACAAAAAAGTTGTGTCTTTTATTGCCAGTAAAGAATGACTCCAATATAGCTAGCTAACACTAATGTGATGCCGTCTTTCTAGACAGAGCGAGAGATTCAGTTTATTTCAGTTTAAGATGACCGTACTATGTGGTCTTTTGTCATGAATGCAGATGTGGAATAAACTGCTGTTACCACAAGCCTGTCCAGCTCCATGAGATTCAATTGGCCAGGAGACATCTCACAGAGGTTATACGTGTTTGTGTGTTTTAGTGTGTGTGTGTGTGTGTTGGTGTGTGTGTTTGTGTGTTATAGTGGGTGTGCGTGTTTGTGTGTTTTAGTGCGTGTGTATGTGCGTGCGTGTCTGTGTGCGTGCGTGTTTGTGCCTGCATGTGTGTTTTTGTGTGTATGTGCGTGTGTGTATGTGTAGAGGGCGTTGGTTTGTGTAAGTGGTCAGAAGTCATTGTTTTTGAAGTCTAAATCTGAAAGGAAACTTCCTACCAAGTTCAAAGTTGTTTTAAACTCGAAACCAAACCTACTTATTTTCAGGGCTGGTTTGACATTTTCTGCCAGCAAAGAAACAAAGTTACTACAGCTTACTCTCTCGCTCTTTTGGCATTGACTTCAATGCAAGAAAAGTCACTTTTTCATTATGGCTATTTTTAAGGCTATTCTCATGTGATTATTTACACGATCAGCCACTGAGCAAAGCCACCTTCACGCACACAGACCAACCAGGCAGACCAACCAGGCAGACACCACAAAGGTGACCCTTGTGCACCGTGAGGAACAATGGAGTCTAAAGACCAACACAGCTCACTCAGCCCATCCCATGCGGCTGGCTACCTGTGGGTATTCAGACCGCTGGTTTAGCAGAGCCACTAGCGAGCCAGCAAGCCCCCCCAAAACCACGTCCGCCACAGCCCTTCACCAACCAGCTCAACAAACCCAAAGGTAAACTTTCCAACACTTTGATTGATTTATGCACAGAGCAACTTGCAAGCCTCATATGGGCAATCAATCCCATGTAAAAATTATTGGACCTTTCCCCGTAGATCTATCACAAAAGCATTGTCCTTTCACTCAAACTAATACTCAGACAGGCAGTCAAATTTACCGACACCGAAAGAGCTCCAAACTAACTTACGCACACGCGCACCAAATCTCAATCTGAAGCACACAAACATAAGTTTAATACACACATTGGCCCATTTTTTCTTTTTAAAATTAATAAATTAAATTCCTTTAACATAGTTATAGTCGATGAATGATAAGTAACGAGGAAAAGAGAGATGCAACAAAGATCCCCAGCTGGATTCAAACTGGGGCTGTTTTAGCAGCCTAACAGCCATGCCAAAGGGTGACCCCATTATTAAATCTAAAGCACTTTTTGCTTCCATAATGGTTTGCTTTCATAATTTGAGGTAAACGGTATAGCTACATGTAAAGTAAGCGTAGTAGCTAATTGTATACATGTTGCCATGTTGCAAATATTAGCTCAACTCACAGATAAGAGGAGCAACTTTGCAACGTAACCTGCATGAAAAAGATATTATGGACTTGCAAGTCTTAGGGTTAACCAGCTTGTTGGAATCCATGTATCTTGAGCAATCAGGGCAGGAAACGGCTAAAGAGTATGTTAATGCAAGTCTGCAAGGCTTTGGTCGGGCCATAGTGGCTTGTTTGGAACGAAGGGACACCTGGTGGGGACAAGAGCTGAAAAAAGGCCCTCAACAAAAATCGTCTCTCTTGGAAGCCAGCCAGTTTTTACACTCCTGCAGGGCCAACGACGGACAGCCGGCATAAGGCTGAGGGGGATACCGTTTTTTCATCCCTGCCTCCATCAATGGCCAAATGATCCATTAGAATGGAGTCCCCCAGCCTGGTGAATCAAGAAGTTCAGCGGATGACACCGATTTCATTGAGCATTGCGAGAATTTCCTCAGACCCTTAGTGACATTGAACTCTTAGGCACACTCAATGCTGTCGTAAAGGGGCCAGCACAGAGCTGGTGGTTAGCTGCCCGCAGCAAAATATCCAATTGGGTAAAGTACCAAAGTGCTTTCCTTGAAGCTTTCCTGCCCACCGTCTATCAGTCTGAGATTGATATGCAACTGCGCGCACATGTGCAAGCACCCACCTAGTACCTGAGGGACTTTGTATATGACCATCGTGTGCTCTGCCTGAAATGGAGACCTGAGATGTCGGAGGAAGAGATGGTGCAGCAGGGATGTCATATGTGTACAGATTGTATAGCCCTCTGAGGCAAATTCGTAATTTGTGATATTGGGCTATATAAAATAAACTGAATTGAATTGGAGCGGATCCTCAGGGCCTGTAATCCGAGGTTGGCAAGCGCCCTACGCAGCATCGTCACTACTGTCGACCTAGTGGTCAAAGTGGGCTCCCTGATCGAAAAGGACTAGAGTAACTCCAAAGATTATTGGAGCCGAATACAGCAGACCACCCCTCCAGAGCACTCGTCCAAGAAGTCCAACAAGAAGCCTGAACATGGTCAAGGCCGTCGGCACGGCACGGCACAGTGTTCCAACTCTCCTAGTGGGATCCGAGGCTTACAAGGTGACGCAGTCCTTGACTCGGGGTGCACTTACTCCTTGATGAGTAGAACGCTGTGGAAAAGCATAAGGTGAGGGTGTGGGTGAGACATTAGGTTTGAGTGAGATCCCTAACTGTCCTGCTCCTTATTCTCCACGATACCGGAGTTAACGCAAAACCCCACCATGATGCCTATCCAGTGCCGCTGGTGCATGACATTTTGGAGTCCTTGCAGGGGGCCCAGTACTTTATCTCTTTGGATCTCCGGAGTGGATACTGGCAGGTGGCGATGGATGTGGAGAGCAAGCAGAAGACCGCCATGATCACCCATCTCGGCCTATTCCAATTTAAGGTCATACCATTCGGTTTGCGGAATGTGGGCGCCACCTTCCAGAGGTTGATGGAAAGAGTTGAAGGGCAATATCTGCTTAGTCTACATAGATGATATCACTTTATGCCAAGTGCTTGGTCAGACTGTTTGCCAGCCACACCCGGCCGCATTCACTACCAACTACAACAAGGAGTGTTATACCAGGGCGTAGGATTCAACTACCAGTTAGTTGTTCCGGCTCTACTGGCACCAGAGTTTCTGACTTACTTCCATGATAGCCCCTTTGGAGGGCATTTAGGAAGGATGAAGACACTCTTAAAGATCCTAGAGGTGTCCGCAAGGATGTTTGGGGCCATGTCCGTGTCTGTCATACTTGTCAGCAATACAAAGGCACTAACAACAAGCCAGCTGGTCAGCTCCAGACGACTGAGGTCAAAGAACCCGACAAGATGATAGGTGTGGACTTCATGGGGCGTGTTCTGCTCAGCAAGGCCCGGAATTCAGTCCTGATGGTAGTTGTGGACTATTTCAGTAAATAGTCCACAACTACTACTACTAGCAACTACTTTTTGCTCTCAAAGATGCCAAGACTCCAAAGGTCTGTCAGATTCTAAAATGACATCTTCACCCGCTGGGGAGTACCAGCATGCCTGGTCTCGGATCAGGGACCCCAATTTACAAGCCAGCTAATGTCTAGCCTGTGTGAGACCTGGGCGTGGCGCCAAAGCTCACTACGGCGTACCAGCCTTAGACCAGAGAAAAAGTTAGGTCCCATAAACTACCGTGTTCAATGGTTGACTGGTAAGATGAAGGCGGACAATGTAAATGTGGTTGACATGAAACCTTACGATGGCCGAAGACTGCGCAGGAATACGGCAAACATGGCCCACCAGCTAAACGGACTGTGGATGAAGAAGCGCTGGGTCAAGGAAACGTGGTGCCTTGCCACATTTCCGCCTGTCTTGAACTTTGTGTGCTGGCTTCTGTGGGGTTGTTTTGTCATTGGACTTTCTTTTGGGGACATTAAGAGACTTTGGGACTGTCGGGAGCTGGGGATGGTATTATACTTCGGGAGGGATTAATTGTTTGATCCACCTCAAGATTTGATTCTTAACAAGAAAGGACATTAGCATGTTTCCCAAAATGCCAAAACATTCAATTAATTATTATTAAACCTCTTTGTGTGTTTTGAAAAGCGCTATATAAATTCGATGTATTATTATTATTAATGTTGATTTGGTTTAGTTTTTCAATATTGTTATTCCGACCTTCCAACATTCATGGAGCTAGCTGTAAAAGTCATTATTCAGGCCAAATCTGTTGCCTCCACACAACTCTCAACATAAGCCAGCGGCTAACGGAGTTAACTAGTTCTGAATATCGTATGGAAAACAGCTATTAAGCTCCTTTAAACTTTTCTAAATTTTTTCCATTGAGTTTTTGTCTCTTTGTTTGTCGCTAAAAAGCTGAGCTTGAGGTCCTGCCAAGTAAACCAGCCTCTCCTGTGTGTCACTGCTGGCATTATGAAAGGTGTAACAGGAGTCTCTTTGTGACTCTCTGCCCTCAGACAGCTGATGAAGACAAGACTACACATTGTGCTGCAAAGTCACTTTCATGTGGACTGGTCATGTTACAGTGGGTGTGTGGGGGAATGAATGTGCAGAGGTTTATACATATTGTTAGATGTTGCTCAGCTTTATATTGTTTTTCCCTTTCAGTTTGCTGTGAACAAGTCAACCTCCTGTAGATACAAAGTCAAAAGGAAACATAAACCAGATACCCTGAAATGAAACCGCCACTGGACTCAGACCAAAGTGGGACAATGGCAATAAACTGCTTGACTCTATACTTTTCAAGACTCTACTCAGAGATGATCATTAGTTAAAATCTGTACTATGATATTTGAAATCACAAAGCATAATGGAGTCTTTGTAAAGGATAATCAAGTTTTTTGTGGCCTCAACATGTTACTAATTTAAACTCTGGAAGAACAGAAAGTAAAGCAGGGTGGTGCTGTGAGATCATGACTGCAGTTTAACTGCTTGGGGAATTGTAAAGTCTAGTAAGTGATAGTTGAGGTATTAAAGTGACTGTTCTGAATTTAGGCTAGATTCAAACTAATGCTGTGAATGTTTTGTTCACGTAACTTGTGCAAGAGAAGAGCGTAGGCTTCCTCCGTATAGAAAACGATTTATCAATCATGGCTGAAATAACCACTATTGCTACATTGTACATGTGGGAGTCCCAGATATCTCGGAAAACTAAACACCGTCATGCCTGGATTATTAACATCTGGAGGCGCGCTGTGAATTTCCCGAGCTGTATTAAATGTATCTAGCAAATAACATGTTGGCTGGTTTGCTACAGCTGCATTAACCCAAAATAAACATTTGCTCTGATTTATTGTAATAAACGTCCAAAATGTTTGCGTTGGTAGGTCCATGTTACGCCCAGCCTAGGGGAGCCGGCCATAATCCCTCTTAAGAACTGCCGTCCAATGACCTGCAATTAAAAGAAGGCACAAAGCAAAGCAAAACATGTCATAGCACCCCCCTCAGGCAGGGAGGTGAACAGCATCAAGGGGAGGCTTTTTACCTTGGGTCATAACATCCCCCCACCTAAGATCAAACATTTCTTCCACTTGAAGAAAAGTTTGTTCAACACCCTATGTGGGACAACGCATCCACCACGACATTATCAGTCCCCTTAATGTGACGAACCTCGATGTTATAGCAGTAGTGTCCACCGGCCATGCGCTTTTCAGGCCAGTCGTCTTTCCTGCCATCTGCATCTTAGGGCCTTTTAACAGAGCGGCGGTCCTGTTCAAAACTCAGCTGCTCCTGCTGCCGCCGCAGCTCGTCGCGCTCCCTGAGGATCCTTTCCTGCTTGCGCCACCTCTCGTACTCTATGCCAGCGGTCCCCAACCCCCGGGTTGGTTGGTACCGGGTCGCACAGAACGAGTGAATGAAAAAAAAAGTTTTTATCAAAGTCCTAAAAATGTTTTATTTTTAAAAAGGACTGGATACATCCGTCTGTGCATCTCGCGTGAGTTTAGTCACCCGACAAGTTGTGTTAATTCGCGTGCTGCGTTCATACCAAACGGGCGAGTGGATCCCATGCAAAGTCAGTGCACAGACGCGTTAGACGCGAAAAAGGGGCGTGGCTTATCTCTGTGGCTTGTTATAACTTCCACCCTTAAAAGAAATAACCACTATTTCTACTCTATACTTGTTCTGGAAATACCACAAATGTCGGAACATCAGACGCCCTCGTATTTGGGTTCATAACATCACCCGTCGCCGCACACAGCTCGGTGAACTTGTTCTCCAGGAACTGCGTCTGGATGACTGCCGCTTCCAGCGCTACTTCAGGCTAACCTGTAGTTGTATTAAAGAGCTTGAGGTGCCCGCAAACCGCTACGATGAGAGTGTCATTTTTTTCTGATTCAACAACGGCAGGACAGTGACGGGCAGAGCATCTCAACGCTGATTTCATTACGTCATATTTATTATATTTATTACGTCATATTTGTCGCCCACACTGTGGAGGCCGGTCCATGAAAATATTATCTGACACGAAACCGGTCCGTGGCTCAAGAAAGGTTGGGGACCGCTGCTCTATGCAAAGCCTTTCCCGCTCCAAGAACTGACAACCCATGCGGTCAGCGTCGAGGCGCTCCTTCTCAGCCTACAGCCAGTTTATCTTCCGGATCAAGTGTTTCTTCTCTTCTTTCTCTCGGAACAGACGGATTCGCTCGCGGTCCGGGCGGTCGCCCCGGTCAGTGAATCTGCGTCTCTCCACCTTTCTGACCTCTCGCTCTCGTCGTCTCTGCCTGTTGATCTGGTTGAACGACAAGATTTCCCTCTTCTCCTTACTGGGTGACTTGCAGTCCCGGCTTTTTGTTTCTCGCTCCTTGCTTTTGGCTTTGACGCTGATGACAGGCTCTCCTTTGGATTTGTCCATAATTACAGTCCTCTCATTTCGCCCTTTGCCATCTTTTCCGTCTCCCTCCGACTTTTCATCCTTTACTTCAGATTTGGAAAACTCCACTAGATCACTCAGTTTGCGACTCTGTGCCCGTGTTACCACACAGACCGGAAAAAATAGGCAGCCTGCTATGCGACGCAGGGTTACTAACAGGCACACCAGCTGTAGGTTTCTCAGTTACCCCGGGAGTAGTGGGAAAAACTTTAACCCCAGCCAAATCATTCCCGAGAATGAGGTCAATCCCTGCGATGGGCAGCCGATCTCTCATGGACACTCACACTGGGACAGACACAAGGTCGGAGGAGAGGGAGAGGGTTTCATGCTGCCTAACAGCAGCATGAAAGAACTGAAGGTAGAGAGACAGTCACATTTAAACGAGACAGCACCAAGATGATTGGCTAACCGTGTCATTGTTTCCGTGTGCTTAATGGATAGAGGGGATCAGCTGAGTGAGCATGCGTGGCGAATGATTGGCAGGAATGTGAGGAATAGA
This sequence comes from Cyclopterus lumpus, assembly GCF_009769545.1. NCBI lineage: Eukaryota > Metazoa > Chordata > Actinopteri > Perciformes > Cyclopteridae > Cyclopterus > Cyclopterus lumpus. The sequence goes on from NC_046973.1 coordinate 9,865,370, forward strand.
TGGCGGGCTGAGGGGTATGGTCTTCCTGTCTGAACTTGCGCTAGAGCTCCATTTGTATGTCAAACGAGTTTGCAATGAGCACCAACTCCCCCTTCCTACATTTATCTAGCTGCTGAAGTGTCGGACCATCTACAAATGTGTCCAAATTGAAGTCCATTTGTCACTGAGGTTGCCACCGTGCCCACTCTACTCTAAAATCCATACCAACTCTACGTACCAAATGTACCGACGAACCCGGGACACAGGACAAGAAAGAAAAGACTGGACGAGCCCCCAATTATGTTACGTCCGGCCTAGGGGAGCTGGAGCGTAGCATACGGACAGGTCTCCCCACCTCCAAAATTAGGACCAATGCTGCAGTTTGTAAGGAACAATAGTAGTTTATTGTGTCATAATTTCTTCAGGGTGAGAATGGCCCAAAATAACAAATAAAACAATCTGAGCAAGTCACCTAACTTCCCTAGACCACAAAAGAAGCAAAAGAAAGTACAGGTGTCTTATCTATCTCCCTACCCGAAAACAGGAAAAAACAGGGTTAAACAAAAAGGCTTCTCACCCCTACCGACACACTATCTTACCCCACCACCCAAGAATAAGTGCTGTGCAGCATGGCCCGGTTTAAAGCTGGAGAGAGAGAGAGCCGGCCCCCACAGGTTCCCTCTTAAGAACTGCCGTCCAATCACCTGCCATTAGAAGAAGGCACAAAGCAAGGCACAAAGCAAAGCAAAACATGTCATAGCACCCCCCTCAGGCAGGGAGGTGAACAGCATCAAGGGGAGGCTTTTTACCCTGGGTCATAACAGTCCATCCGCAGGATGACAAGCAAACAACTTAAAAAATGCTTGTTGTAGCTTCTCCATCAACACTCAAAAGAAAATCATACAGGTGTAAATACGCCAGGTATACGTTATAGTTTATACCATAGGGTTTATACACATACATTAATGCACAGAGTTTTGACATAAATATGACATATAAAAAAACCTCTGGGTGCCGTACTACATAATACATTTTCTCTCAATTTCTGATTCAGTAGTGACAGGAGGAAATCTCAACGCTGGATTTGCATCCCGTCATTCGACCTGATTTTGTGTCTACTTGTCCAATCACTTCTTTGAATTTACTTTATGTAATCTCGTGGCACGAAAAATAATACCCTTTGCTATTTTGTATGCCTAGCCTCCACACTACTTTGGTATTTAAGAACCCTTTAAACAGGGGTATTCAATTAACATCAAGTGTATGAAATACAAACAAACAAAAAAGGCCTCTGGCTGTGCAGAAAAGGCATTCTTTCCAGACGTCCTGAAGTCTTAAATCGTCTTAACTCCATCAGTGCCTTCTGTTTCCTTGCCTTCCTTCCTCTTTCGTCCCTCCTTCCATCTCTGGCAGAGTTTTCCTCCACTGAACGAAGGCTAAACAAATCCCATAAAAACTTCCACAAAATTCAGGTTGAGTGTGCAGGCCCCCCATGTTGGGGTTCCAATTGGAACAGCAACAGAGGCCTGAGACAGAGAGCAGAGGGCAGCAGAGGTGTTAGCAGGTAACAGGTCTCTGTAAAAAGTCAATCAGAAAACTGCAGCTCGAATCCTCACTAAGACCAGGAAAGTGGATCATAACACTCAGTTCCAGGTCTTTGCACTGGCCTCCTGTCCAACAAAGAATTGAATCCTGCTGCTAGTTTTTAAAGCACTAAATGGTTTAGGGCCTAAATACATTTGTGTCAGCAGGGCCATTGCAGTAGGCCGGCCCACCAGCCATACTACTACTGCTGCTGCTGCTACTATTGCTACTACTTCTGCAACTACTACTACTGCTGCTGGTACTTCTACTAACATTGGTGATGGAATTGTTTCTTCTTCCACGCCAATAATACTTCTGCTCTCACGGCCAAGCCGTGCCTCCTGCCTGTGTGTGGTAGAGGCGTAGTTCCAGACATATCTCCTCCTGGCTCCTTGATTACACAAACCTCACCTGCTTAAGCAACCAAGCTGCCTTCAATCCACTAATAACCCTGTATATCTAGCCCGGTTCCTCATCCACTCATCGCTGTCTCAGCTGACCTGGTAGTGGCTGCGCTTACTTTGAAGATTCATCCTAATTGTGTTTGCCTTGCCTAAGAGCTCTTTCTTGTTCTCACAGTCATCCGTCCTCCCGGTTACCCAGTCTGCCTGCTGTTCCCTGCCTGGACTCCCCCGCCTGGATTTCCCTGCCATTCCCCAACTGCTCCTCCATAGCTGTTTCCCTGACAATAAACCATTTCTCCCTTCTACTACCTGGTCTGCGTTTGGGTCCGCCACCACATATCGTAACATCTGCTGCTGCTATTGCTAATACTACCACTAAAACTTCAGCTGCTTAAACTACTACTTCAACAAAAACTACCAGGTTTTTCAGCAGTGCAGTTCTTGGCTTTTGGGCTTTAACTTTTTTTTCAGGAAATTTGTTTTACTACTACAACTATTACTACTACTACTTGTACTACTGTTACTGTAAAATAATTTAGCTTCCATATTTTCCAAAGTACTGCTTTAGTATCTAAACTTGACCAATTCCAGTCCTTGAAAAAACATTGGAAATAAGATCAAATGTCCTGGAAAAACGTGTGTTGTCCAGTAAAGTTATTTTATAGCTCAATATCCGCTGCTCGGCGCTCGGGTCCTAATTATTCAATATTCTGTACAGTATTTATTTTTAAAATGGATAATCTGCAGCTTTGGCAAACATTTCACAGCATAAGTATGGCATTATCTGTAACAACGTTAAAGGCTAATCTTTCCTTTTCTTTTGTCATTACTCATCATGCGCCTGCTGGGTTTGCAAAGAGCTTAAGTCACTTAATGTACTTCAATCAGGAGAGATTTGTTTCACATTTAACAATACTTTATTACATATGCATTACATAGGAATAGTGTAAAGAATTTAACAATTTATTACATATGCATTACATTGGAATAGTGCAAAGTCTATTGGACTACTCTATCCTGAATTAGGATAATCAAGGGGTAGTGATGCTGACTTCTGATAAGGCAGAATCCTCCTTGGAGTCCAGACACTGGTGGTGGTATTGAAGAAGGGAGTTGCTGTAATCCGATTATGAATGAGGAGCAGGACTGATGCTGATTGGAGGAGCCTGGGGTGGAGGCGGGTCACATCTGGTTTCGAGCTGAAATCGCCAATCAGCTGATAGAGTAATAGAGACTGAGATATTTATGAATGAAATGTAGTGTAAAGACAGTCTTCCTTTCTAAACTACCTCTTAAGCTCCATTTAGATTCCTCCCTGTTCTCACATATGAGTGTTCAATAAAACCAGTACTTTAACTTCAGCTGTGTGTGTGCGTGTGTGCATGTGTATTTCCATGAGTGATCAGAAGACGAGAAGGGTTCATACAAATACAAGTCCATTTAGCATTTTCCTCTCCATTTGATTCCTCAATTCAAACTAAAATTATATTTTCAGAGCTATTGTCATTCACCTGGATTTATGTTGATTTTGTCAGACAACATTGTGACAATGAAAGTGTTTGGTCACCCAGCTGTCTCTCACTCCTTTCGCAACATGATCTAATCACTACTGATCATATTTTGCTACCTTACCTTAAAAAGACCACACAGACCAACACTTTTTATAATTCCAGAATTTGGCCTAATGTCATACAAAGAGTACCCTAACATGGTTAAGATGGTTGAACAAATGTATTGTATCTTCTTAAAGATAACATATCTTTAAAAAACACATCATAAAAAACAATAAATGTGATTTTCTGTGTGCTTTCTCAGAAAGTGATGAAACGACCATTGACAGAGTGAGAGATACCCAAAGTGGGTGAGGCAGGGTTGAAAGTGCTGTGAGCTATGCACCAGTTATGCTACATTCCTTACATACCAGATACACTCCCTCCATCTCCTTCTCTGCACCTGTGAACTGGCAAACTGGCTTTACAGGAAACAACACAGCCTGCTTGAAAGGATGCCTGTCGTAAGCAACCTTGCCCGACCACAAGAAACAAAATGATTTTTGTGTGCTGTCTTTGCAAAGATATGTCCAGATGAGGTTTTGAAAACTTCCCTTGCCAGCTCAGTATCAGTTTTTACTTAAGTTGGGGATCATTTGTGGCGCATATTGATGACACCAGAGTAATGTATTGAAGTTTTAGGTGGAGTTTTATAATCGAACATGGTGATAAAACTATTTCTTTAACAGTGTAATTCAATAATTTGTTAAATATTTTAAGGGTTGCATACGGCTGCCACCACCTTGGTTACAGTCTTATCCAGCATCAGAGGTAAGAGAATATTCACCACACATACAGTTACATGGTACGAAAGACAGCTTTTATTGAAGATACAAATTCATTGAGACTGTAATTGGGCACCCCATAGTTGAAGGTCAACACCACAGAGGTCAATCCCTAATCGGCACAGGCGGCCTGCCTATGACCACACAACACTGCAAGTAGATAACTTGGATAGCTTTGGCGCACACCCTGGTAGAAACACAGTATCAAACAGAGCAATAAGTAGCACCCTATGGGAACAAACATAAACTGTACATAAGAAGTGGACATATTCACTGTAATGTCAACCATTGGTTTGTTTTGAAGCCTGGAGTTCGGCAGTTCACCTTACAGCAGATCAGATGATGCGCTGCAGTCTGCCCTGGTCCTTGTTAGTGGCTGCAGTACCGGACGCTGATGGAAGAGCAGAAGATGGACTCAATGATGGAGGTGTAGAAGTGCACCATCATGGTCTTTGGCAGGTTGAACTTCTTCAGCAGCCTCAGGAAGAACATCCTCTGCTGAGCCTTCTTGGTGATGGAGCTGATGTTCGTCTCCATTAAAGTGACAGTACAACTTAGAGTAGAGTTTAGCTTTGAACCAGGGTTTGTCGTTGTTTTAACTCACCCCGGTTCACAGAAACTGATGTATGATGTCTATAGCCAGATGGACCACCACGTGGTCAGAGTGTCCCAGGGCAGCAGGAGGGACAACGTGATAGGCCCCGCTCATTGTGGTGTAACAGTGATCCAAAGTGTTCTCTTCTCTGGTTGAGCATTTCATAAACTGTTTGTTTTTTCTGCTTTATGTCATGTTTGATGGATAGAGGGCTATCTCATGCCACTGTTAAAGTGTATGCAACAGCCATTTATTGCTGCCACGAAGGTTTGGGGAGTGTCTTTGGTCTACCCCTGCAGGTTTAGGGTTAGTTAAGTTCTACGGTTTCACTTAGCTGGGGACCCTTACTTCTCTGCTGTGGCAGACTAGGTTCTAAAGAAGTAGGTGGGCTGCAACAACTCACCTTTACCCGGTCAGGGTGAGTTTGGTTGGGCCAATGTTTTGTCGTGCCAGGGTATGCATTCATTGGGCTCCATCAACTGAACCCATAGAGAGAAGTAGAGGTGCAGCAATGTGCACTGCCTTATATACTGTGGGGTCTGCCCATATTCACATAGGCTCGACCTAAAGGAGCGACTGTGGGTCAGTGGTAGAGCAGGGTCGTCCTTTAATCAAAGGATCGACGGTTCTATAACTTAACCCTGATTTTCTCCAGCAGGCTGTTTCCATGGTGTGTGAACGAGTATGAATGGTTAGTTAGTCCTGATGGGCAGGTGACACATTGCATATTAGCCTCTGCCATTAGAGTATGAATGGGTGTGAATGGAGGAATGATGACAAGTAGTGTTCAAGCATTTTGAGTGGTCAGAAGACTAGAAAAGCGCTATACAAGTACAGTTCATTTACCATATAAAGATAAGGTAAATATGCAAGGTTTCAGTAGTCAAATGGGCGCTTTATTACCCATAGAGTTTAGTAGAGGCCTGTGCTTTATATTTTTATATTGCAAATGTTGTTATGTTAAATAAACTGACAATATTGTATCTCATGTCAGTTAAAAGTATACTTAAACATCGTAGTGACAAACAGCTGTAGCTTTATGGGGTCATGGCTATAGAAATATGGAGGCCATTATTCTATTTTATTACAATAACAGCGTTAATACTTAAGACTTAAGAAAGACAGATAAAGGGCTCTGCCTTAAAGAGGAATTCCAACAATTTTACACATTTGGGTGAGTTTACTAGTCTTGAGAACTCATGAATCAGGGTGATTTCAGGTCTACAAAATCCCATTCCGTCGCTGTACCTTTTATACAGAACAGCGAGGCAGAATGATCCTGGCTTGAACAGGCTCTTGGAAAGGGTCCTCTGCCTCCGCTGCTTTGATTTTAAACACTCTTTTTAAAAATATGTCTTCAGTGAGACTTTCATCTTTGTTAAAGTGCAATAAATCACTCAGTTTCCATTTTACATAAGACTGTGTCCTTAGAAATAGCAAGATTAATAAAAAGATGAGCAGTGATACATTAAAATCATATGGAACTGTTCTAGTTGCACAAATCTAGCTGCTTTTAAGATAAGCGTGTGATATGATTGTTAGCCTGAAGCATGCCAGAGTAGCACATGCTTCACATACCAAAGAACAGTCTTTAACTCTGAGGTCAATCCCTGTATAACATAACTTAATCCAGTTGAAGTCTGCTCTGCTAAATGTCCAGCAAACAAAATAAATTAGGAGGTGTGGTTTAAAAGGTAATTGTTTTGGGGGATCACGAGGCGTTCCCAGGCCAGCTGGGAGATATAATCCCTCCAGTGTGTCCTGGGTCTTCCCCGGGGTCTCCTACCAGGTGGATGTGCCCGGAAAACCTCCAGTGGGAGGCTTCCAGGAGGCATCCAAGTTAGATGCCCGAACCACTTCAGCTGACTCCTTTCGACACGAAGGAGTAGTGGCTCCTGATGTCCGAGCTCCTTACCCTATCTCTCAGACTGAGAAAAAGTCTACAAAGTACATGTAGACTGAGCAAACTCCCAGGACCCCTCCAGTAGTCTTGCGAGGGTAAAGAGCTGGTCCACTGTTCCACGACCGGGACAAAAGCCGCACTGCTTCTCTTGAATCTGACATAAGCTTTCCCCGGGAGGCTGAGTAGTGTGATGCCCCGATAGTTCGAGCACACTCTCCAGTCCCCCTTTTTGAAGATGGGAACCACCATCTCGGTCTGCCAGTCCATGGGCATTGTTCCCAACCCCCGTGCGACATTGAAGAGGTGTGTCAGCCAAGACAGCCCAACAATGTCCAGCGACTTCAGTATCTCAGTGCAGATCTCATCCACCCCCGGCACCTTGCCACCAAGAAGCTTTTTGACAACTATAGCAGCCTCCGCCAGGGATATGGGTGCAAACACCCCCAAGTCTTCAGGCGCTGCTCCCTCTCCAGGGGACACATTGGCCGGGTTTAGGAGTTGCTCTTTCCACTGCCCGATGATACAGCCTGGACTAGGCCCTGCTTTACTTTCCTGAGCCTCTTTGAGGCCAACCGAAAGTCCTTCTCCATGGCCTCCCTGAACTCCCATGTCCAAGTTTTAGTATCTGCGACCACTGCAAAACTCCAACACATCGGCTCGTGAGTATCCCCACTCCCGCCCGGCACCTTTCACCCTGGGCAACTCTAGTAAAGGACAAAGTACAACCCTTCTCCAGGAGCTTGGTTCCAGAGCCAGTGATGTGCATGGAATGGGCCCAACTATATCTAGCTGATACCGCTCCACCTCCTGCAACAGCTCTGGCTCTGGCTCTTTCCCCGCTAGCGAGGACGTTCCACGTCCCTAGAGCTAGTCTATGCTGCCGGCGATCGGCTCGCCCAGGCCCACTGCCTGGCCCGCCGCCCGGTCTACATAGCACCCAACCCCGATGCTTGTCCCTGCGGGTGATGAGTCCACAGAGTGGCTGCTCCACGATGTTTCTTCGGGCTGATTCACCAGACGCTCACCGGTGAGCTCCCCTCCTGGGTCTGGCTCCGGAAGGGTCGCCCGGTTTCCCTGGTCTAAACGAGGTAGCTTCATTTCATGGGCCGCTATTCATCAGGGTTTTCTGTCATATACTGTAATAAAGAAGTAGGCTTGTTTAGGAATATTTGTTTGGGGTGACTGTAGCTCATTGGTACAGTGGGTCATCCATCAATCAGAGATCGGTGGTGCGACCCCTGGCTCTGCTAGTCCATGTCAATGTGTCCTTGTGCAAGACACTTTTAACCCCAAAAAACTCCAAAGGGCTTTGCCAAGGGTGTGAATGCTTAGTTAGATGGAATGTGGACCCTTGCATTGTAGCCTGCCATCAGTGTATGAATGGGTATGAATGGGTGAATAGTCCATTTCCCATTTATGAATGGTGTATGCTTACTAAGGAGTAGTGTGGGCCACGGGCAACATCAACACTTCGCCATAACCATTCAGTTTAAACACTTTGGTTCCATGCAGTTATGGTATGGGTTTAGTACCACAGATACAAACATGTATGGCCAGCTTAGTGTAGACATGAAATGAGATTCAGAAATTGATGTGATTGGCTCAAATATACTCCCTTAACTGTGTTCCGATTTTGGGCCGTCAAAACTGTGAGCACGTATGTTGTCAGGGACTTCTTGAATGATTAGTCCTCTGGTCTAACGAACTACCATAATTCTCACTCCATGCAAATAAGTTCCCACAATGAAGATAAACAAAATACCTCTGGGTTTAACATGGAAAGCTACAATACAACAGTTACTAACTACATGATTTATGATGACGTTTTTTTTTACATACTGCTACCAATTCAATATGCGTTATAGAGCCTTAGATGGGTATGCCTTCGTGGAGAATGGAAGTTTTCTTCAAATGGTTTAGCAGATTTTGGTAACAATGTGTTCTGGATGCGCTCACTTCTATTTTTTGAAGGCATCTGAAATGGTGTGTGAAGCCAGAGCCTCCCTTTAACGGGTTCACTGACAGACAAGTAGATACTCTTCAAAAACCACAGAGTGTTCCACAATTACAATATTGCTGGGAGGAGGAAAACGTAGCAGGCAGAGAGGGGGGGGGAGGGGGGGGAGAGAGAGTGAGAGAGAGGGAACGGGAGAGAGAGAGAGGGTGAGAGAAGGAGAGAGAGAGAGAGAGAGAGAGAGAGGGTGAGAAAGAGGGAGAGGGAGCGGGAGGGAGAGGGCGAGAGAGAGAGAGAGGGCGAGAGAGAGAGAGAGTGGGAGAGAGGAAAAGGGAAGCAGCAATTGAACTAATCCACGTCAATATGACAGTAATCATAAGTAGTGGTTGATATATCCCTGACTGAAGACTATTGTCTTCATTTTGGATAAGTGACTTATTGCATTCATTGTTAACCACAAGTGACTTTTTAACTGCAGTGATTGTACCTGTGTCCTTGTATTGTATTTTTATATATTGTTGTTGTATTTGTGTTTGTTGCTTTATGGACTCATGAGTCTGGAATAAAATAAATATATATTGTGCCGATGATAAAGACAGTTTGGAGGCAGAAAAACTGTTACATTAAGTAAATGTATGAGTCTTTGCATATAAGAAGCTTCAGCAGAGGCAGAGAGAAGAAGTGAGGTACAAAGGCAGATGGAAAGTAGCGATAACTAAAGCAGAGCTCGACATCTGGTTGTGTTTGGTCCTGATCCTGTGTGGTGAGGCCTGCTGACATCTTTACCACGGTAACTCCAGAAAGATGAAGCCTCACCCACAGATAATGGCAGACAGCTGGCCACTGCTGCTGTTGAGTGGTCATTTTGAAAATGCCTTTTTCCAGTGTTGGGTATGCTCCTTCGAAACAGTAGCTGTGGAGCTTCATGTTACCTTTCATTTGGAAGTATTTAAGTTAGCAGCAGTTAAGAAAAGAAAGAAAGAAAGAAATGTACACTTTTATTCATCCCCGTGGGGAAATTCTTTTCTGCATTTGACCCATCCTTATTTATTAAGGAGCAGTGGGCTGCAGTGAAGCACCCGGGGAGCAACTGGGGCTTCAGTGTCTTGCTCAAGGACACTTCAACATGCAACTATGGGGGGAGAGGGGATAGAACCGGGTACCTTATGGTTACGGGACGACCACTCTCCCCATGAGCTACAACCGACCCCCTCTCTGCCTAAGTAGCAGCTACGCAGAAAAAAAGCACAGATAATACCGATAAATGAAGGGCAAATCCAGCCATTATTACCAAATACTGTAATGTTACATTTTATTTTTAGTGTTGAAAAAAAATGTATGTTCACACCAGTTTAATTTAATTTTTTTTTTTAAGGTTAACATTCAACACCCCCCCACCACCAAAACAACAGGAGGTTTTTGGGAACACAGAAGAAAGTAAAAGATTTGTAACAAGACAGTTATTTAATGAAGCATGAGTAAATTAAAGTGGGCTCTCGTTGGCTCAAGACTTCACGTGGATGGTTTTCCTTTCGATTCTGCTGACTCACTAATCCGGCTACTTACTAATTGCTCCAACAGCTGAGTCGCAGCAGGAGGAAGCCTCCAATCAGGATAATTGGATGGACTGAGGAGTAAGCGAGCACAAAGGGGACATAGGGAGCTGCTCTATGCCACACAACATCAGCATAGAAAATATATTCCACACAACTGCGTGTTTACAACTACAGTGTAAGCAGTGGTCAAATGTACTTCCATGTATGTAAATGACTTGCTTAATTACCCAGATGAAAATAAGTATTGACTTGGAAGAAACAACCAGATGTATGTAGCTTGATTAGTATTATATTTAGTATTAATGCATAGAGACTCCTTTGTTAGTGAGAGAAAGCAGGAATAACACAGATAACACATGGCTCTTGGTATAAAGTGGGATGGGGATTAGTCTGCAGTTTTGAACATTAAACAGTAGAACTGACTAGTGGGGGGCCGTGATCTGAACTTACAGTTCTGGGACTTGGTGGATAGGTCATCAATGGAGGTATCAGCAGCTTACATTATTGGCATTCCAACAGAAAATCTCTTTGAATGAGTATATCATGAGAATGCATGTGACAGAAGAGGAACATAAAGAAACAAAGTAGCGTGTGTTACTTCTAGACTAGTTTATTGCAATTCCTTATTATCAGGCTGCTCTAATAAGTCTCTTAAGTCCCTCCAGTTGATCCAGAATGCTGCAGCTCGTGTACTCACAAAAACTAAGAAAAGAGATCACATTACTCCTGTATTAGCTGCTCTGCACTGGCTCCCTGTAAAATCAAGAATCACATTTAAAATTCTCCTCCTCACCTACAAAGCCTTGATTGGTGATGCACCATCATATCTTAAGGAGCTTGTAGTACCTTATTATATTGAGACTGACCATCTGGTGACCTGGTGCAGTCAAAAAAAACCTGGAGCTCAATGCTCTAAAGACCGTGGAGATGGTTGTGGAGTTCTGGAAGAACGTAGCCCCACCAGCACCTACAGTATCACCCTCTCAGACTCCACCATCAACGCTGTGGAGTCCTTCAGCTTCCTGGCTTCACTATCACCCATGACCTCAAATGGGAGCCGAACATCAGCTCCATCACCAAGAAGGCTCAGCAGAGGATGTTCTTCCTGAGGCAGCTGAAGTTCAACCTGCCAAAGACCATGACGGTGCACTTCTACACCTCCATCATTGAGTCCATCCTTTGCTTCTCCATCAGTGTCTGGTACTGCAGCCACTAACAAGGACCAGGGCAGACTGCAGCGCATCATCTGCTCAGTTGAGAGGTGATTGGCTGCAATCTGTCCCTCCAGGACTTGTTCACCTCCAGAACCCCGAAGAGGGCAAGGAAGATTGTAGCTGACCGCTCTCACCCTGGACACAAACCGTCCGAGTCCCTTCCCATTGTTTTTATTATATATTTATTTGTATTGTCTATGTTTATTGTTATGCAGTCAAATTCCTTGTATGTGCAACATACTTGGACAATAAATTATTCTGATTTGACCAATGTTGTGCTTTAGGCTCTGTTCGATAGACTGCTAAAGCTACTACATTTTCTACTGAAACTCCACTTTCCAATATGGCTGATTGAAAGTTTCAAGCCCCACTGATGTCAGTATGGGTGGTCTCCAGTCAGGCAGGGTCACATGTATGAGTAGACGACTGGATGGAGTATCACAGTCAAGTGATTTAGATGAAACTGAGGATGTGTTGGGTTGCGTTTGGTATCAGAGAACAGCCAGGCCAAGTCATGTGGGTGGGGGCTGGGCGGCTTAAGGAGGGCTTTAACATTCCTGTGTGACTGATCATCGCTGGCTGGATTCCAAAGGATAGCAGCGATAAATAACGCAAGCTTCTTTTGGCTAATTAAATGTCTGTATTTGTGCAAAAGTTTTAGTTATCTGCCATCATGACCTAAAACATGTATGTTGTAGGATTGTTGCAGGATTATCTCTCATCTTACATTGACAGGAGTTAATGAGCCTTGGTCTCTTGACGTAACGTGTGGTTGACTGATACGTCTTTAGGGTCGCAGGAGGTTTCTAAAACGCCCCCTGCTGCTACCTCCTGCTCTCGTCTACTTCCAGGCAAGGCGCAGTGCTCTCGAACGAGCTTAATGTCAAAACTGGCCTGGTTAGCCAATCAAATGGAGCAAGAGGCGGGCTTTACTACTTTTCCAGTGTCTTCCTGTTTTGATGCCGGTAGATGTGGTCGGTAGGAACGGACATATGCAGACAAAAGGTTGATATTGGATTTGGATGAACTATATAATTAATCTCCTCTTCATTCAACAGCATGAGCTCTACGTCTGCATTGAATATACAAATGTAAATGCGTCATTTACATTTGATGCCTGACTCCCTTTGCAACACTTCTGGGAGTGATCAGGGCCTAACATTGTAATGTGTATGTCAATGTGTCCCCAGAGCGGCAGGGATAACATATTACTTAAACCATGAGACACGTTGCAAACCCAGACACGTCTACAGACCTCAAGCTGAGCAGTTGATTCAACACCAATCAGTTTCAACATTAGAAGCTTTACAAGGACAGGATACATCTCACAGCCACTGGATTTTATTTTGTTGAACAGGTAATGTGTTTTTTTACTTATTTTGTCCACCCATCTCACAGCTGGATATACATTACAAACAACAGTCATTCACCGGAGTGTTCATCATGCCCAGTTGGTGATTGAAGCTGTGCAGAATGTGGGAGCACTGCCACAAACTTTTAAGCCCCATGGCACCCAATTGGGCGCCGATTTACACATTATAGTTAGACTGTGTAAAACCTTACAATAAACATGAGCCAATATATTGATGTTATACATCCAATTAAACAAGAGAACTTGGGCTACAAGAATCAGTAAGCCATTTCCACACAACTCAAACACCAACTGAAAGAATTATGAAAATATCATAATCATCATTTTGTCAGGAGTCAGCCCACTCAGCACGTTTCCGGAACTAGCAACCCGTAGCTCGGTGCTACCAGAAAAAGACAGATAGCAAAAAGCAACTCCACAGATTCTAAATATCTTTTCAAAATCCTTCTGCACCAAAGCATCACCGAGATATGAGCCAGAGAACACAGCAACATGAATCGATTTAGCGCTTACAGTCACAAATGTTGCTTATCTTTGGCTTTAAAAAAAAAAAAAAAAACATTTTTCTTCTTCTAATCAACAAATACTGCTATATTTGGATGTATTAAACACCATTAGTAATATACAAGTGAAATATTGTGCTATGATCTCTGATGTGCTTTGCTGTTTCTGTGCATCCTTCCAAGAGATAATCATCCTGAAAGTGCTTTTTTCTAGGCAAACCTAGAAATTAAACTTTTGCTGTCTTTCATCTTTATTTACTCTTAACCAGTAACACATATAATAATATTTACACGTATGAACAAAGGCACACATGGTTTGCCTTTATTATAACACCAACATTATTCAAATAGCCTTTGTGGTTGCAGAGATACACCCTTTTTAGTGTGGGTATGTTATTTCGAGCAGAAACCTAGAAAATAGCTTGGGGCTTAAAAGGTTAAAGGTGTTCACCTTAGGTTCCAAGGTTTCTCAGCTTTTGTAAAATAAAGAGACATGTTTCCAATAATTAATGCCAAAGTAAGTCAATCATTTATTCTTGTTGACATTTTACAAAAAAATAATGCACAAGGTATAAAAAAAAATAACTACTTGTTTGAAATTTCCAACCGACCATTCAGTCGACCCTGAAATACACCGAACGGTGACACAACTTTGGTGAAGTGAAAAACTTGCATGGCTGGATGTCTGTAAATGTACCGCTGGTGGTTAATGACATGCCGAACTGAGCATTGGGCAGTTTCTAACCTTGAATAAGCATAAGAATCTTCATTTGAGCAACAAAAGTGTTGTCTTAATATTCTTTATGCAGGTATTTGGGTGAGCATCCTGCAACCTAAAGAATTGGAGTACAGTGTGACATTGAAAAGGAACAGAAACTGTGCTCAACCAGGCCTGCAGCTTTTTTGGTTGGCACTAGTTTGTAGTGGTAGAAAATATCCTTCACTATTGGAGTGAGCGTTCGTCATGTATTGCACAGGTTTTCCTCTGGAGCTGTAATTCTTTCTGCTATGCTCCTTTGAGGATTGGGGGATGGGACACGAGGAGACGGGAGAGGGCTCGAGAGCAGACGCGATCCCAAAGAAAGCAGATCTGGCCAAATGTCTGGCGGGTGAAGGAACATGTGGAACAGACGTGAGAGCCAAAGTGTGAAGTTGGTTGAAGTCATCCCAACTTGTCTGAAGTACGGGCTTCCTTCTAGTTTCACCCACTGAAGTCCCAAAAGTGTCAGATGTTGCTGCTGAGGAAGGTCCTCAGACAAGCAGAGTTTCAAAAGGTAAACCTCCATCAATCCTCTGCCTCATCTCTTCTTCTTGCTGTGTCGGGGCATCTTCTTCCTCTTCAGGATCATCTCGTAGAGCTTCTCCAGGCCGGGCTGCAGACCCTGACCATCCAGCGCCGAGCAGCCCTGTGTGTGGTGCAGTGAGGACGGGCTCAGCTCCTGGAGAGCCAGAACCTTCTCCACCTGAGGAGACACAAGAAACTGGTCACCTTAAAGCTATGAATCATTGCGTATGATGCCAACATTCTGAAACTGTGATGGTACTAGTCTTTCACTCTTTTTCTGGTATTCAATGTGTGCATTATGTCTCGCAACTCCAGAAATACCAAAAACGGCAAAAACTCAAATTCAAACAGACCTAAAGCAAACGCCTGTTGACCCAAACCCCTATTACATTTTGATCTGTACGAGCTCTATTTAGTTCAAAGGAATATCGCGCAGAAGTTTATTATAACATTATCATGATGTGTTCAAATGTAATCTTGTAAAAATGTAGTTTTTGGCAAGACATTTTTATTTTCTTGGGATTAATAATCGTTTGTTGCTGGTTGGACAGCAGATTATTGGTTTTGGTCAGCCAGCACAATCTGGTTTTCCTCAACCGTTTAAAAACTATTTGTGAAGTAAGCAACATTCTGTTAAGTCATCCTAGCTGCATGTGCTACCACCTGATGCGACGTGGGGATGAGTTCAAAGCACGTTCACATTCAAAATACTCAAGACATAAAATACCATTTGAACATTTATAAGATCTTGAAAATAACTTTGGGAAGGCAATGTTGGGGAGTTCTGATAGATAGCATTGGAGAGCATTGGAGAGCATTCTCAGCAGTTTGAGGTTGCATCAGAAACCCTGACAATTCATGGATGCATATTAGCCAAGTGGTTATGGCCGCTTGTGGATGTCCACAGAGACACATACACAACCCTTTAGGGATGTGGGCAAAATAAATAGGAAAGTAACATTTTGATTTTTACCCAGGAAATCAAATCCAGTAATGTTGCTAGTTGCACCATGTACCAAAACATAGTGACATCTTGAAATGTTTTTTTTGTCCACCTTACAGTTAAAATCCAATACACTATTACTAACAATGAATGTAATAACTCATATTATATATAATATACAGGAAACCCTTGGATTGAAGAAGCTAGAACTGGAGAACATTTGACATTTTCACGTCATATTAAACTTATATGGTTAATCAATTAATGTTGTTGTTGTTGTTGTGAAAATTATTTAATTCATTAATTTAGAATTAAGCTGTACACAACACCACCAAGCCATTCATGTAGCAATAATTACCTCTGAAGCAGACACAGCTCTATCCAGGTCCTGTTTGTTTGCCAGAACCAGCACGGGCACCCCTTGGTTTTCAGCCGACCGGGTGATCCGGTGGAGCTCCGCCTTGGCCTCCTCCATGCGATCTGCCTCGGCTGCGTCCACCACGAACACCAGCCCGTCCGTCCGCCTGGTGTACGACTTCCAGAGGGGCCTCAGTTTCTCCTGACCGCCCACATCCCACACCTGGAATGCAGTGGTGTTGGTTTTGGAGTTCCCCATGGGCACTTTTATCCGCTCCATGTTGAAGCCTTTGGTGGGGATCGTCTCGACAAACTCCCGCAGCTTGAGTCTGTAGAGGAGGGATGTTTTACCTGCCGAGTCCAAACCGATCACCACGACATGGAAAGACTGAAAGCCGGGGAGGCTGGGGGCAATTTCTGTCAACTGGTTCCCCATGTTACGGTCCTGAAAAGTGGAATTACTTCCTCTAGAGATTTACAAGACCGAATTATTTCCTTTGGCAGGTCTTCCTTAAGCTCCCACTATGTGGCTGTTTTCCTGAGCCCTTGTCTCATGGGCTTCCTGTCACTTTGAAGGTGGCTGGTGGGGACGAGGAGGAGTCGGTTTGGCCGAGCGCAGTTCACACTCCTGGCCTCACTTCAAAGGCTGGTCCGGGATGATGGGGACAGACATGAGAGGGAAGACAGAGAGAGGGGGAGGAAAACACGAGTCAGCTATTTTAACAAGGGCACTGGGCTCTCAGTAATTAGACTAGCTGCGACTCAGTGGAGCTCCAATACACTGTCACGACATGAACCATGAAGAATAGAGACTACCAGTTACATTTAGTGCGGCAGTAGTTTCTATACTTGATTTTGTATAACAACAGCAGGTTAAACATGTTATTTCCTCCTGCTCAGAACTGGAAAAACCGGGATAAAACATAGACCCCCACCGCCCCATAAAAAAAGCACCAGCTCAAAAACGAGCAACACAATAAAACAGATTAGGAAAGGAACGTGGTAAAAAAAAAAATTAGACATTTTAGAACAAAACAACCTTACAATTTATCTGCGAAGTTAAAATTAAATAAAAAAGTATAACGTTAGTATCCGTCTCTTTACAGAGCGCTCCGCGGCGGAAGGAGTCGTAGACTTGCTGTCGCTGCCACAGCAGCGCTACGACCAAAGTCAACACAAGTCGGTTTTGGGGGATTTTAGAATGTGTTAAATGTTCCATATCTCACCTGTCAGCACTTCCAATTATTTTAAAGTCGTCAACATTGTAGCACTACAGCAAATGTGTGAGCGGTATCCTAGTTTTAGAGACCAAATGATCGCGTGCGCTCGGTCAAAGGCGCTCCATGTAGACTGTGCGGCTCTCGCGCTGGTCTAACCACGACTGGCCTCCGGAGAGAAGCAGCGCTGGAAAGAAGTCCGGCCAACCCCCTGCTGCTGACGTCGCGGCCGCGAGGGGGACAGACATCCACGGAGCGATCGAGGGAACACAAACAGTCATCTGATAACACGGTCTGGAGTCGGCCTACTTTCCCTGTGAGGGTTTAACGTGATTTAGAAATAAAATAATATGTAGTATAATATTCGATTTGTATGATTGATATAGTCAGACTTTTTTTAGCCTAATGATTTAAATATTTAAAAAGTATAAAGTAAACCCAGAGTAACAGCAGCTAGTCGAACAGAGGCTTGTCCAGACTCTATGAATTATGTACAGCCCTCAAGGTGAAACTGCGTCAACAGCAGCTTATTTAAATGAATAATAAAGATGAGAACAATCTAATATTATGTTTCACCTCAGAACAAAACATGTCTCAAATTATAAGGAGCTATAATGGCTGACTGAAAAACAGGTCATCCTGGTTTGTTATGAGTCATCTATGACATAATGGGACAGCTGCATTGATTTGCATGACAATGATCTAGTTCTTTCTTCTACCCAACACCTATGATAATGATTTGGGTGTGTGCAAATGTGTGAGTGAGTGAAACAAGTAATGACTGAGGAGAGGCTGTCAGACTGCTTGTGTTGACATCTGACATGACTAGTTTTATAGGACACAAAAAACTAAATATCTTTATTATTTAGTGATGTTTAATCCAACTGTGGACATTTAGACTTTTCTGGCAGGCATGGGGGTGTAGTGGCTAACACTGTCACATCACAGCAAGAGAACATGGTTTTGTTTTAAAATAATAACCAAACAACATAACATAAAAATGTAATGTGCATGACATAGGTAACATAACAAGCTTAGTTAATTAACAATGTTGGTTTCACACACAGTGGTCTCCTGGGTAAAAGTCCTATGTCCACTAAGTCCACTCCACGTGGACTTAATGGACTTTCTCGCTTGATATACTCTTCATTATAACGTAACTGTTTATAAAAGTCGCTCAATATATTACAGCACTTGCTATGTTTGTTGCTTGTTATACTATGTCACTCGCTCTGATCAACTTATCCGTTTAGTATCAACTTATCCGTGGCTTGAAGGAACGTACAATATCCCAAATAATTCCTAGGATGACTAAAAATTAAAGTATTGAAAGTTGACAATAAATGTTCCGTAAGAATCTATACTTTTTCTTTGTTCAGATTTTTTTTTTAAACCTAGATTATAATTTAGCAAATACTTTTTATTTCTGAAAAGGTACTTTACATATTTAAAATTAAAGTTTTGTAGAAAAAAACATGATTGTATTTCTCAAAGTAAGGTCGGAAAACATATTGTGTCAGTGTTGTTACTTGGGTTTTGCTTTGGCACCAGTTATTAAACAATTATGACCGTGCTCTAGTGGCTTTGAGCTTCATTGCGCTGGCCAGTGGTGGACAAGGTTCTCAGTTGAGAGTTTTTAGATTGGCTTCACAATTGAACTTTCTTTATAAATAGACCCCAATTACATTTTTAATCATCCAATATTTGTTTGCAGCAACATTATTTGTTTGCAGCAACAGTTTTTTTAGTTAAAACTGTTGCTATTTATTGGCTGCTGAACCTGTGACTGAAGATATGGAAAAGTATCTGTAAACTAAATATTTGGAGGCTCATGATCCCAAATCACACAAAAATACACTGCTACAGAATCATCAACCAGCAGAAGCATTTAAATTCCGGTTGGAGGCAAGAGAACAAGGCACCAGGCTCATTGAAACCTTCAACAGTCTGTTGGTCATCCAGACTGAAGCCATCGTCTCTCACTAATGTCTTCGGTTTGGAAAGTAGTTCATTCTTAATAAACTGCTCTCACTTAACAAGTACACCAAATGTCCCTGCCTAATAAGGGAGCAACGTCCTCTTCTTTCTTGTCCTGGAATAATTTGCTTAACTGATACCAGCGCTGTCATTCTTCATCACACAGGTAGGCAGCATGCTCTTTTGTCAGCACGAGGAATGGCAGTCCTGATGGATGATCAAACCAGTGGACAGTTATTATGTATACTGTACATATCTCCACTTTGCATTTAGCTGAAGAGCAGGGACAAGTCTGTAAAGTTCTGTAGTGTATTTGATTGAATTAAGATAAATTATATAATTTGATATATTGTTTAATATTTCGCTATTTAAATCAGTATTCCATCTATCCATCCATTTTCATCCGCTTAGTCCGGGGTAGGGTCGCGGTGGCAGCAGACCCAGCAGGCTAACCCGCAACACTCGACAGCTCATTCTGGGGGATCCCGAGGCGTTCCCAGGCCAGCTGGGAGATATAATCCTTCCAGCGTGTCCTGGGTCTTCCCCGGGGTCTCCTCCCAGATGGACGTTCCTGGAAAACCTCTAATGGAAGGCGTCCAGGTAAATCAGTATTCCTTAATGATTTATTGCACTGATCTAGGGGGCTGGACCAGGGCAAACCTGATTCAGCCCTAACTATAAGCGCTGTTAAAGAGGAAAGTCTTAAGTCTACTCTTAAATGAGGTGACTGTGTCTGCCTCCCGGACTGAAAGTAGAAGTTGGTTCCATAAAAGAAGAGCTTGATAACTGAAGGTTCTGGCTCCCATCCTACTTTTTAGGAGTCTAGGAACCACAAGTAGCCCTGCAATTAGTGAGCGCAGCTAAATGTGATTCTTGATTTTACATTGAGCCAGTGCAGAGCACCTAATACAGGAGTAATGTGATCTCTTTTCTTAGTTTTTGTTAGTACACAAGCTGCAGCATTCTGGATTAACTAGAGAGACTTATTAGAGCAGCCTGATAATAAGGAGTTGCAGTAATCCAGTCTAGAAGTAACAAACACGTGAACCAGTTTTTCTGCATCTCTTCGAAACAAGATGTGCCTGATTTCTGAAAAGTTACATAGATGAAAAAATGCAGTCCTTGAGAGAAAGATAACGCCGAGATTCTTTACAGTGGTGTTGGATGCCAGGGCAATGCCATCTACAGAAACCACATCACCAGATAATTGATCTCTGAGGTGTTCAGGGCCCAGTAAAATAACTGTAGTTTTGTCTGAGTTTAACATCAGGAAGTTGCAGGTCATCCATGTTTTTATGTCTTTAAGACATGCTTGAAGTTTAGTGAGCTGGTTGGTCTCTTCTGGCTTGATCGATAGATATAATTGAGTATCATCTGCATAACAATGAGTGTTTTCTGATAATATTGGCTTCATCATTTACAAATACAAATTGAGATCAATCTAATAAATAGGATTTAAACCAAGTTAGTGCGGTACCTGAAATGCCAATCGACTGATCCAGTCTCTGTAATAGTCTCTGTGTCGAACGCAGCACTAAGGTCTAACAAGACAAGTACAGAGATGAGTCCTTTATCAGCACTAAGGTCTAACAAAACAAGTATAGAGATGAGTCCTTTATCAGCACTAAGGTCTAACAAGACAAGTACAGAGATGAGTCCTTTATCAGCACTAAGGTCTAACAAAACAAGTACAGAGATGAGTCCTTTATCAGCACTAAGGTCTAACAAAACAAGTATAGAGATGAGTCCTTTATCTGATGCAATTAGGAGGTCATTAGTAATTTTCACTAGTGCTGTTTCTGTGCTGTTTTCTAAATCCTGACTGAAACTCCTCAAATAAACTATAATGCTGTAGATAGTCACACAACTGATTTGGGACTACTTTCTCAAGGATCTTAGAGAGGAAGGGAAGGTTAGAGATCGGTCTGTAGTTAGCCAACACCTCTGGATTAAGAGTGGGCTTCTTCAGGAGAGGTTTAATTACAGCTACTTTGAAGGAATGTTGTACATGGCCTGTTAGCAAAGACACATTGATAATATCTAGTAGTGGTACTAACTAAAGGTAATACTTTGAAGGACTGTGGTACATGTTAATAAAGACACCTTTATAATATCTAGTAGAGAGGTACTAACTAAAGGTAATACTTTGAAGGACTGTGGTACATGGCCTGTTAGTAAAGACACATTGATAATATCTAGTAGTGGTACTAACTAAAGGTAATACTTTGAAGGACTGTGGTACATGTTAATAAAGACACATTTATAATATCTAGTAGAGAGGTACTAACTAAAGGTAATACTTTGAAGGACTGTGGTACATGGCCTGTTAGTAAAGACACATTGATAATACCTAGTAGTGGTACTAACTAAAGGTAATACTTTGAAGGACTGTGGTACATGGCTTGTTAGTAAAGACACATGTATAATATCTAGTAGAGGTACTAACTAAAGGTAATACTATGAAGGAATGTGGTACATGGAATGTGGTACATTGATAATACTGTCACACCTAGCAGCTTGTTTTCCTTCCCCTCCACAACCAAGTACAATGTCTACTTGGACTACTTATCTCACTATCTCAAGAAAATGGCCTTCTGTTTTGTCATGATTTCTAGATAACAATGCTTGTTTTTTTAGGTTTTCTTGCATTGCTCGTCTCCTTACTTAACCTCTACTGTATGGATAGGAGAAATGTCTGACAGAGCAAATTAACCCAGAATCACATAGAGGTGGGACCATTCAGTGGCCTGCAGGAGATAATGAACAATGGTTTATCTGCCCTTCCTTTCCGTTTCTCTCTTACAAAAGCTGCCCAGGAGAGCATTATGTTGCCTGGAAACTTAACAAGGTCAGAGATATAAGAGAGGTAAAGAGAGACCGACACCTCAGCCTTCACCAGTCCTCCACTGAGAATGCTGTAGCTGCCAGGGCACACGTCAGGTGAGTAAACACTCTTAAGAACTTCACTGTGCTGAACTGTATTGCTAAAAACAATATTCTGTTGTCTACAGCAAGATTGCGTGTTGTATCCCATGGTTATGCGTCTTACTTAAATACATTAGATAGTAAGGGTTATGTCAATTTTAGGCAACACATTACCAAACTTTGGTATGTCTACTCAGACACCAAATATCTTTACTCACAGGAAGAACATTTTGTGAGTTTCTTCTGTATTGACATACTACGATGACATCATTTAGAATGATCATATGCATACATACATGCCATTTGTACATTGAAGCAGTGTTGCTGTCAAATACCCAGGTAACATCTTGGGGTGTATCGTTACCCATCGAGCTACAGTAGATACAAAAGAGGAGCAGTTGTACATCAAAATAATAATTGTATTGATTTGTTTTCTGACAAGTCATGAAAATCAACATGTAATAAAAAAATATATATATATATATAGATGAGAAAAAAAACAAGATTTAAATAACCAATGAAGCTACGCTGTTGAGCCATGTGTGTAAATGCATATGGTGGGGGGGCGGGGAAAGGGGGATGGGGGAGGCGTAGTATAAAGAGCAACACCTTTTGTGTAGGTCTTTCCCCCAGCAGACCGCTGGCCTTCTGTTGCCTGATCAACGTTGACAACAAACAACATGTAATGTAGAAAATCAATATCATCTGGGTCATTTTAATATTTAATACAGACTTAGTTCCATATTGTGTAAAGAAAGGAAAGGATATAATGCCAGATACACACATATATATATATATATATATATATATAATTTTTTTTTTTTTCCAAACACAAATAAGACAGCATGTGGATGTGAAGCAAACTACACATTAATGCATCTTTCTGATTATTATTTGAAGGCTACTGGAAACAGTTTGTTCTTCCCCATCCCCTACTGCTGGTGCTGTTGCCTGATCTCGTTCGCTTTCCAGTCGAGGTACACTTCATCTGAAACAAGCCTAATGACAGCAAGAAAATGTAGCGGTTAATATTTCATACCAACAATGGATCACATGACTACTTTTATGTGAAAGTTTCTCTCAGCTTTCTGGAGCTTTAAATCTTCTTTCAGCCTGGTTTCCAGCAGCAGGCCGTATTTAGCAGCAAAAGATCATATTTACTGTGCTAATGTTATGCTAATGTGGCTCTGTGTCTGCTGGATAATAGGCAGCTGTTTGCTCACACATTAGCCGTATCAGCTGAAAAGGTGTTGTGTTTACACCTCCTTCCCACTGAACCCAAAATGACACAAACTGTATGGTTTAAATACTTAATTAACAACTTCAAAATTGCACCCAATTCAAAAAGCACTCCATGGTGTCTACAGCAATACACCCACCAAGCGTTAAATAAATCAGATGGGCAGTTCTCGAAGTATTATTCTTTATGTGACCTAATGTGTGAGCAAAGCACAGTTGTCTTTGTTCCTAACATAATTAACCAAGTCAACTCATATAGAGCGGTGGATGCCTCCTCCAGCTGCTGCTGTACTGGACATCAGGATGTCAGCGATGCACTGGGAGGCCAGGCGGCGTCAGAGCGCGCTGGACCGCAGGATGGCCAGAGACAAACAGCAGGCAAGTAACAAGTTGCACTGAAATATTATTAAAAAGGTTGCCATACTGTGACTGGAATGTATCTGTGAACACATCTACTGAGGTAATATCCTTTAAAGGCTGGGTCCATTATTTATATATATTATTTAGGTCTTTATTTCATTATGTAGCCTCAAAACCAATGTTTCTGAATGATGACGTTGTAACATATACATAAATCCATATCCACGTTCAGTGTATTAGCTATAACATAGATGGCAGACAGGAGAACCAGCAAGCTAAGCAACGTGCTGCTGTGTTCGGCACGTTTGGAGCTAAAAGTCACACGACATCACAAACAAACCAACCAATCACGGCAGTGGTCGACTGGCCACTCCTGCGTTTTGAGAGTCATTTTAATTGGGCCTTTTTGAAGAGGTAGGGAGTTTTGTTGCGAGACAGCGGAGTGAGTGAGAAATCATGATTTGATCATAGTTCATGAATATGAAACATTATGCCGTCATTCCCAAGCTGCAGTGTGGCGGTGCTGATCACATCATTATTATATATTATACTATGGTTGGATGAAATCAAGCATTCTAATTGGTTAAGAGTGAGTCACGGGGTGTACTGTATTGAGCCTGTATCTGAAAATGACATCACCTCAGGCAAACATTTTTTATGACAAGGAGCAGTCATTTGAAAATCTTAGTTTGTAATTGATCATCGATGGAACTTCTGCTGATGCCGATCCAGCAGTCTGTCTGGTCTACTTCATTATTGAACAACAGCACGGCTGATTGGAAACTGAGAAGGGACATGTGACACCCCAGCATTAGGGTCAGACCTGTTTCCTGTGTGTATCTGACAGCGTGTATCCAGTTTCTGATTTACGGGAGGGGTTCAAACACAAATATGTCTTACCCTGTTTTATTCTTTAAGACCTGGGTTAAGTAGCATTAACCCTAAATGTGTACAAATGGATTACAACACTTAAATGTTACTCATAGGCTCTTGAAAGAAAGACTACAAATAAGGTCTCTATGTTTTTAATGAAATAATGTACCTAAGAGTACACAAACTCTTAAAGTTAACTTTTGCAAATCTATTTTGATCCATTAGAAGAAATCAACAGGGGAAATGATTTAAAATCCACAGCAAGGGGTTGCTGCTACTACTGTCACTGGGAAACAGAGCTGCAGCTCAGATATACTATAGACTTATAGGCTGCCGTGGGACGTTTTAGGATACACTGAGCTCCTCTCTCCTCTTCTCTCTCTCCTTTACATCTCTTCATTGCACATTACTAACTCTACTTCTACCCCGGAGTCTTTGTGCCTTCTCACCTTGTCCATTGGACCTGGCTGTTTCTGAAGCTGGTCCTGGGTCCTGACCCCTTGCCCCTGCTTCCTGGATCCAGCCCCTGGCTTAGACCTGGCCTCCTTCCCAATGGCCCTGCCTCCTTCTTTGTGCCTCCTGCCTCAAAGGCACTTGCATGGATCCCATGCAAATGCAGCGAATTTTCGCCGGATGCAGCGAATAGAGCAAAGCGAAAAATTCGCCTCATTCGCCAAACTTTGGCGAAATATTTAAACTTTGGCAAAAAATTCACCCAACGTGACGCTAACGGGATCCGGATCCCCGGGACGCTAACGGGATCTGGATCCCTGTGATGCTCCGGATCCCGTGACGGTAACAGGCTCCGGATCCCTGTGACGCTCCAGACCCCAGTGACGCTAACGGGCTCCGGATCCCAATTGTTCTGTATATGGCTATTTAGCTTCTTATAGTTTAAATGTCACGGATCGAAGACCAGGGACCCAAGCACAATGGACAAAACAGAGTAAGCAAATAATAATCCTTTACTGGAGTAACGGCAGGAACAGAACAGACAGAAATAGGGACACAGACTATGGAACGCTGGAGAACTTGGTCTCAAAACACAAGACAATCTGGCAGAGGACAAGTGCAAGTGAGGGAACCTAAGTAGTGAGTGACTAACGAGGGAATGGGTTGCAGGTGAGATGGGTGTGAGAATCAGGTGAAGGGAATGAAGGATGATCAGGTGTGAATGACCGGGTCTGAAATGACAAGAGAGTTAATAGACAAACAGATATAAAGAAAACAACTATTAACAGAAAGAAGGTGTGGAGCTGAACTGTTACAGAATCCCCCCCTCTAAGGGACGGCTCCCGACGTCCCAAAACAATTGCCACACCGGGTGGGCAGAGGGGATCTGGGGGAGGACTAATACTCCTCAGACATCTCCGCCCTCTCCTCATCGGCAGGTGAGTTTTCCAGATCAGAAGATGGCTCCTCATCCTCCCCGATGTCTGCTGCTGCCGCCAATGGGAGAGAGGAAACAGCGTCTGGCTCGGTAGCCCCCTTGGGCCCAGAGCCCTTAGCGGGCTGATCAGGGTGGCTGCGGTGAAACTCTCTTATGAGAGGGGCATCCAGGATGTGTCGGGCCGGGACCCAGCATCTCTCCTCTGGACCGTAGCCCTCCCAGTCAACCAGGTATTGTAACCCTCTTCCACGACGGCGGGAACGAAGCAGGCGGCGCACCATGTAGGTAAGACCTCCCTCGATGAACCGCGGTGGCGGCGGAGGCTGTACAGCAGGGGCCAGTGGACTCTCCCGAACTGGCTTTATTCTGGAGACGTGGAACGAGGGATGGACCCGCATGGTCCGGGGCAGTTTGAGCCTTACCGCTGCAGGATTGATGACCTTCAGGATCTCGAATGGTCCGATGAACCTGGGTGCCAACTTCTTCGCCTCCATTCGCAAGGGTAGGTCCCTGGTCGATAGCCACACCTTCTGGCCAACCTGGTAGATGGGGGCTTTGGAGCGGTGCCGGTTGGCTGCTGCGGAGTAACGGTTGGCCGAGCTGAGGAGTGCAACCCTGGCCTTGGCCCAGGTACGGTGGCAGCGGCGGACGAAGGCCTGGACCGAGGGGCAGGAAACCTCCTTCTCCAGGGCAGAAAACAATGGGGGTTGAAACCCGTAGGCACACTGAAACGGGGACATTCCAGTGGCAGAGCTGGTCAGGGTGTTGTGGGCATACTCCACCCACAGGAGCTGCTGGGACCAGGATGCTGGAGTCTCGGAGACCAAACACCGTAGAGCGGTCTCCATCTCCTGGTTCTTGCGCTCAGTCTGGCCGTTAGACTGGGGGTGGAATCCAGATAACAGGCTGGCTGTGGCCCCGATTAGTGTACAGAACTCCCTCCAGAATACGGACGTGAACTGAGGACCCCGGTCAGAGACTATGTCCGTGGGTAGGCCGTGAAGCCGGAAGACATGATGCAGAACCAACTCCGCAGTCTCCTTGGCTGAGGGGAGCTTGGGCAAGGGCACAAAGTGGGCCATCTTGCTGAACCGATCAACCACTGTTAGGATGGTGGTGTGCTTGTTGGAGAGTGGGAGGCCGGTAACAAAGTCCAGGGAGATGTGCGACCAGGGCCTATGGGGCACCGACAGTGGTTGCAGGAAACCAGCGGGAGCCTGATGGGATGGTTTGTGCTGGTTGCAGGGGTGTCCTTCTCCAGAGTCGCCCACCAGAACCTCTGCTGTAAAGCATCCCTAGTACGCTGGCTACCAGGATGGCAAGTGAGTCTGGAGCTATGGGCCCACTGGAGGACCTCGGACCTCAGGGTCTGGGGAACGAACAGGCGGTCAGGGGGACAGGAACTCGGGCCGGGCTGGGACTCCAGGGCAGCCTTGACTCTTTCCTCTATCTCCCAGGTGATAGCAGCAACCAAGACAGGGGCAGGAAGGATATTGTCATTGCAAGGGGTGGAATCCCCCTTGTCCACAAACTGGCGGGACAGGGTGTCCGGCTTGATGTTATGAGTACCGGGCCTGTAACAGAGGGAAAAGTTAAACCGGGTAAAAAACAGAGACCATCTGGCTTGCCGAGAGTTCAGTCTCTTGGCGGACTGCATATATTCAAGGTTCTTGTGATCAGTCCAACACAAAAATGGCAGACTGGTCCCCTCCAGCCAGTGGCGCCACTCCTCAAGGGCCAGCTTAACGGCAAGCAGCTCTCGGTTACCAACATTGTAGTTCCTCTCAGCAGGTGAGAGCCGCCTAGAAAAGAAGGCACATGGGTGGAGCATCTGGTCACTGGCAGCCCGCTGAGAAAGGATGGCCCCCACCCCTACCTCGGAGGCATCCACCTCAACAACAAACTGTCTCTCTGGGTCGGGGACCTGAAGGATAGGGGCAGAGGTAAACCGGGCTTTAAGGGTCCGGAAGGCCTCCTCAGCCGAGGGTGGCCACTGGAACTGCACCTTGGATGAGGTGAGTGCTGTGAGTGGGGCAGCCACGGTGCTGTAGCCACGAATAAATCTCAGATAGAAATTGGCAAACCCCAGGAATCGTTGTAGCTGCTTATGTGAGTCTGGAATGGGCCAGGACGTCACCGCTGACACCTTGGCAGGATCCATCTGCACGATCCCCTGTCCAACGATGTAACCCAGGAAGGGGACAGAAGAGGCGTGGAATTCACACTTCTTGGCCTTAACAAACAGAGAATTCCTTAGGAGATGTTGAAGGACGGCCTGGACATGGTGAATGTGCTCCTCTCGGGACTTCGAGAAAATAAGAATGTCGTCTAGGTAGACAAACACCTGCTTGTTTAACATGTCTCTCAGCACATCATTCACCAGGGCCTGAAAGACGGCTGGGGCATTGGTCAGACCGAAGGGCATAACAAGGTATTCATAATGCCCAGTGGGGGTGTTAAAAGCTGTCTTCCACTCATCCCACTCTCGGATACGGACCAAGTGGTAGGCGTTACGCAGGTCTAGCTTTGTGAAGATGGTTGCCCCCCCGGAGCAACTCAAAGGCTGAAGAGATGAGTGGGAGTGGGTAGCGGTTCTTGATCGTGATGTCATTGAGGCCCCTGTAGTCAATGCAAGGCCTAAGTGAATAAAGAAGAACCCCGCACCGGCAGGTGAAGAAGAGGGACGGATGATCCCAGCAGCTAGAGAGGAACCGATGTACGTCTCCATGGCCTCTCTCTCAGGTGCAGATAAGGAATACAGGCGGCCCCTGGGTGGGGTAGTGCCTGGTTGCAGGTTAATGGCACAGTCATAGGACCGATGTGGAGGCAGAGATGAGGCCCTGACCTTACTGAACACCTCCCGATAGTCATGGTATTCCGTAGGCACTCCTGACAAGTCCAACGCAGAGCTGGGGCAAGCGGGCCGCTGAAGTGCAGAAGCCCGTTTCAGGCAGATCAGGTGACAGGATGCACTCCACCCCAGGATGGCCCCTGTGGCCCAGTCAATGTGAGGGTTATGGCGGCGGAGCCAGGGGTGCCCCAGGATTAGTGGATGCTGGGGTGACCACAGGATAAGAAACTTAATGGTCTCATAGTGGTTACAGGACAGAAGCATGCGCACTGTCGTGGTCTGGTGAGTCACTGTCCCTAGGAGGTGGCCGTCCAGAGCATTGGCTGGAACAGGACAAGGCAGCTGTACCTGCTCGATACCCAGCTGACGGACTAGGTCCTCATCAATGAAGTTGTCGTCAGCGCCAGTCAATGAATGTAGCGAGGGTCTGTGATCCATTCGCGAGCAGCAGCTGAGTGTGGAAAAGGGGTCTCTGGTGGGGAGAGAGTCTTGTGGTTCGGCTCACCAGTATCTCCCCTGCTACGGGTGAGCCACGCCCTTTTACTGGACACCGGGATATGAAGTGGCCAGCCCGGCCGCAGTACAGGCAAAGACCTCCCTGGCGACGACGCTCCCGCTCCTCCCGGGTGAGACTGGTGCGCCCTACTTCCATGGGTTCAACCTCCCCTGGTTGAGACCCCAAGGTGAAGCTGGTGGCTGCTGGAGAAGTTCGACGCAGGGTGAAAACACGACGATCCGTCTCCCCCTTGCGTCGCTCCTGTCGCCTTGCCTGGATGCGTCTGTCCACTCGGGAAGTCAATTCTACCAAGCCATCCAAGTTGGCAGACAAATCAAAAGAGATCAGTTCATCCTTAACATAATCCGCTAGTCCCGTCAAAAACACCTCACACTGGGCTGCCTCGTTCAGAGACAGGAGACGGCGCAGAGGCTACGAGCTGGGTCAGAGCAGTTATCAGTTGAAGCATCTGGGTGGTCATCGCCTCCATAGCCCGCTCCTGGGCTGCTGTGGACTGCCGCGTCTCCGCGGCGAAGCGGACCATCTGCGCCTCGTGCTGCTGGAGGGCATCCTCGATCCTCTCGAACCTGCTTGCTGCAGAAGGGGGTGCTGGGTCCATGACTGGCCAGATTGTAATGTCACGGATCGAAGACCAGGGACCCAAGCACAATGGACAAAACATAGTAAGCAAATAATAATCCTTTACTGGAGTAACGGCAGGAACAGAACAGACAGAAACAGGGACAGGGACACAGACTATGGAACGCTGGAGAACTTGGTTTCAAAACACAATCTGGCAGAGGACAAGTGCAAGTGAGGGAACCTAAGTAGTGAGTGACTAACGAGGGAATGGGTTGCAGGTGAGATGGGCGTGAGAACCAGGTGAAGGGAATGAAGGATGATCAGGTGTGAATGACCGGGTCTGAAATGACAAGAGAGTTAATAGACAAACAGATATAAAGAAAACAACTATTAACAGAAAGAAGGTGTGGAGCTGAACTGTTACATTAAAGGATTATGGTGTTCACACTAAATGTGAACCTTTTTTGTGTCGTGCAATGTCATCCATGCGTAATTCATGCATTTGCGCCTTTGAAATATTTAAACTCAGGCATAAAGTTTTGCGTAACACTGTGACAAAAGCCTGCCAGTGTTGAGATTTACTTGCTCTCATCACTGACATTCTGATGTTGTTGAATCAGAAATGTAGAAAAAACATGTGGTAGCCATCTGGGGGCACCCAGAGCTCAAAGATAGTACATCGTATTTGTAGTGATAAGGTAAAAATATCTTGGACATTTTATAACAGCACAGATGACCGATGATAAAGATAACTAGCGGGTCTCATTTCTGCAAATTTGACCAAGTTGATTAACAAACTTAATCCATGACAACCCAGGGTTCAGATCAGGAAGCAGAAGCAGAGTTGTAGTCTTACACCCTTCTCTGCACTTCCATTCGAGCAGTTACCCACCCTTAACCTTAACTGTATAGAGACTGTGTCTGTCCCACGGCCCCTTCAATTAATTAAATCAAAAGTAACCAGAAGAGGAGTCACACAAAATAACCTCATAAAGGTTAACACCACTATTCCAGTAGTGCAACAAAACAGGATAATTAAATGTGGACTCCTACATATTAGATCTGTCATCTAAAGCTGTATTAGTAAATGATTTAATATCAGACAATCACATTGATGTATTCTGTCTTACTGAAACCTGGCTGAGTCATGAAGAATATGTCAGCCTAAATGAATCAACTCCTCCAAGTTATATTAATACTCACATTCCTCGAGGCACCGGCCGAGGATGTGGAGTAGCAGCCATCTTTGACTTAAGCCTTTTAATAAATCCTAAACCTTAATTAAACTACAACTCATTTGAAAGCCTTATTCTTAGTGTTTCACATCCAACCTGGAAAACATTACAGCCAATTCTATTTGTTATACTGTACCAGCCACCAGGTCCATATTCAGAATTTCTATCTGAATTTTCAGAGTTTCTATCAAGTTTAGCCCTTAAAACTGATAAGGTTATTATTGTAGGATATTTTAATATTCATGTGGATATTGATAATGATTGCCTTAGTGCTTCATCTCATTGTTGGACTCGATTGGTTTCTGTCAGAGTACAGAAACCCCCTCACTGCTTTGGCCACAACCTCAACCTTGTTCTTGCATGTGCCATTGACATTGAGCATTTGGAGGTCTTCCCACAGAACTCTCTCCGGTCAGACCATTACCTTGTAACTTTTGAGTTTATACTACCAGAGTGTACACCGTTAGTCAAAAGTTTCTACACCAGATGTCTAACTGACAGTGCTGTAGCTACATTTAAAGAAGTGATTTCTTTTGCATTTGATTCAATACCATGTCTTAATGTGACGGAGGACTCCTGTGCTAACTTTAGTCCGTCCCAGATTGATCATCTTGTTGATAGTGCTACAGGCTCACTGAGAATGACACTCGACTCAATATCCCCTCTGAAGAAGACGGTGAGGCAAAGGAGGTTTGCTCCATGGTATAACCCTCAGACCCGCAAACTAAAGCAAATATCACGAAAGCTTGAAAGCATATGGTGTTCCACCTATTTTGAAGAATCATGCTTAGTTTGGCAAGATGGTCTTAAAACATATAAGAAGGCCCTCTGCAATGCCAGAGCAGCCTTTTACTCATCAGTAATAGAGAAAAATAAGAACAACCCCAGGTTTCTCTTTAGCACTATAGTCAGGCTGAGAGAGAGTCACAGCTCTATGGAGCTGTGTATTCCTATAGACCTTAGTAGTAATGACTTCATGAACTTCTTTAATGAAAAGATTCTAACTATTAGAGGCAAGATTGATGATCACTTGCCCTCAACCAGTGCTGATCTGTCCTCAAGTGGAGTGGCCTTCGTATACCCTGGTATATATTTGGATGGCGTTTATCCCATCAACCTTGTCTTCAACGGTTTCTACTTCTAAACCATCTACCTGTCTCTTAAACCTCATCCTGACGAGGCTGCTTAAAGACTTTTTGCTTTTAATTGGCACCTCTCTGTTAGATATTGTCAATGTGTCTTTGCTAACAGGCCAACATTCCTTCAAAGTAGCTGCAATTAAACCTCCCCTGAAGAAGCCAACTCTTGATCCAGAGGTGTTGGCTTACTACTGACCGATCTCTAACCTTCCCTCTAAGATCCTTGAGAAAGTAGTCGCAAATCAATTGTGTGACTTTCTACATCATAATAGTTTATTTGAGGAGTTTCAGATTTAGAAAACACCACAGCACAGAGACAGCACTGTGGAAAATTACAAATGACCTCCTAATTGCATCAGATAAAGGACTCATGTCTGTACTTGTTTTGTTAGACCGTAGTGCTGCGTTCGACACCATTGACCACGACATCCTATTACAGAGACTGGATCAGTCGATTGGCATTTCAAATCCTATTTATCAGATTGATCTCAATTTGTATTTGTAAAAGATGTAGCCTCGATCACCACCAACGTAATCACGGAATTCCACAATGGTTCTGTGCTTGGACCAATTTTATATACCTTATATATGGTTCCTTTGGGCAACATTATCAGGAAAACACTCCATAAACCTTTCATTGTTATGCAGGATGATACTCAATTATATCTATTGATCAAACCAGAGACCAAATAGCTCGCTAAAATTCAAGCATGTCTTAAAAACATAAAAACATGGATGACCTGCAACTTCCTGATGTTAAACGTAGACAAAACTGAAGTTATTTTACTCGGCCCTGAAACACCTCAGAGATCAATTATCTGGTGATGTGGTTTCTGTAGATGGCCACTTTTCAGCCCGGGAATTTCAGGCTCAAGACCAGCCCACTTTTTCATGTTAGTGGAAATTGGATAAATGAAGCAACAGTTCAGCTCTTACTATCCTGTAGTTTTTTTTAATTAATACCATGGTCCAACAAATAATGTAAAGGTTAAATACAACAATAATAATCCACTTAAGATTAGAAGTTAACAAAAATATTCCACTATTCCACAAGGATAGGTTGATAAATTAACAAAAGCAGAAATAAATAAATAAAACATTTGAAACATATCCCACTCTTCAACAAAGAAGCATATTGAACTAATGTTTACAGTTCAACTCACAGTACAGTATACAGACTGTCTTATCTGCTGCTCCGAAGCTACAAAGAAAAATGAAGAGTCATATTACTGCATACTTCAATATCAATATCAATATTATATATAAATATTTGCATAATATAAGCAAAGTCTATGGATCGCCATATTGTGGGTGATATAAAAAGGCTAATATTTTTTCAATCAATTTAATATTTTGCTTGGGAATAGGTTGACAACGCTACAACACTATTAATCAAGGCTACAACGTTAGCCGAATAGTTACGTTGCTAATCATTAGGCCTTTGTCTCTCTTTACCAGTTGCCACTTGTGTTTGTCCTCTTGAAAATAAATCAGTAAGCTTGGCACATTTGGCAGCATCCTCCTCCAATGCCTTTCTTTTTTTCAACCTGGCTTTTTCAGCCCCTCCTGCCCTCTTCCTTCCGTCCATCCTCCCTGACGCGTATCGCTGCGGTCGGGCCAGCCCAGCTATCGGTAGCCTAGAGAAAACTTTTTGGAAAGACCGGCTACGGACTGAACCAACTCTATTTGGGAGGGGAGAACTTCCTCGCATGGTACAACCGGTGTACCATGCGAGGAAGTTCTCCCCTCAGAATGCGGAACGTGTGTAGCCCACTTTAAGAGAAGATGAACTAACGTGACAAATGTCAAGAAATAAAATTCTCGACCGGCCCAGAAGTGAAGCGGCCCACCGGGAACTCTCCCGATTCTCCCGATTACCCACCCCGGGCATGCTTCTAGACTGGATTACTGCAATTCCTTATTATTAGGCTGCTCTAATAAGTCCCTTAAGTCCCTCCAGTTAATCCAGAATGCTGCAGCTTGTGTACTCACAAAAACTAAGACAAGAGATCACATTACTCCTGTATTAGCTGCTCTGCACTGGCTCCCTGTAAAATCAAGAATCACATTTAACATTCTTCTCCTCACCTACAAAGCCTTGATTGGTGATGCACCATCATATCTTAAGGAGCTTTTAGTACCATATTACCCTACCAGAGAGCTGAGCTCACTAAATGCGGGTCTACTCGTGCTTCCTAGTCTTCAAAACTAGGATGGGAGCCAGAGCCTTCAGTTATCAAGCTCCTCTTTTATGGAACCAGCTTCCACTTTCACTCCGGGAGGCAGACACAGTCACCTCATTTAAGAGTAGACTTAAGACTTTCCTCTTTAATAGTGTTTATAGTTAGGGCTGAATTAGGTTTGCCCTAGTCCAGCCCCTAGATATGCTGCTATAGGCTTATAGGCTGCTGGGGCATGTTTTAGGATACACTGAGCACCTATCTCCTCTTCTCTCTCTACTTATGGATGAATTTATATCTCTCCATTGCACTTTATTAACTTGGCTTCCTCCCCCGAGTTGTTGTGACTTCACGTCTCATAGGGTCCATTGGACCTGGCTGTGTCTGATGCCTCTTGCCTGGTGGACCGGCCTCCTGCCTGGTGAGCCGGCTTTCTGCCTTGGCCCTGCTGATGCGCCCCGCCCCTCCTCCTCTCTACCTCCTTCTGTTTCATGGATTGTGGAGGTCCATTCATACTTTGTCATATTCATTGGAATGTGTTTATGTAACTCTGTAATGCTGTTCATTCTGTACACATGACATCTATTGTGTCTGTCCATCCAGGGAGAGGGATCCTCCTCTGTTGCTCTCCTGAAGGTTTCTTCCCTTTTTTCCTTTTTTCCCCTGAGGTTGTCCTGATCCGATGTGAGGTCCTGGGACAGGGATGTCGTATGTGTACAGATTGTAAAGCCCTCTGAGGCAAATTTGTAATTTGTGATATTGGGCTATAAAAAAAATAAACTGACATGTGTTTTCCGACTATATCTTGAATAAAAAAAACGATTAGCACTTCAGTGGCATTTGAATGGCACTTACTTATGGTATTTTTGGCTTTCTTGAAGAAATGTTATTTTCTTGATTCTTATTGTTCTGAGTTTGTACTCGTAGTTGAATGCACTTATTGTAAGTCACTTTGGATAAAAGCGTCAGCTAAATGACATGTAATGTAGTTCTATGCGCTACCAGTCCCAGCTGTGGATACATTGGTACAGCTGTCTATTTATAAAGCATTTGTAGGTCCATGTATTTTACTTATGATTTTGTATGTATTTTATTCTATTTAATGTTTTGTACTAGCTGGACCTTG
Organism: Cyclopterus lumpus; assembly: GCF_009769545.1. Classification (NCBI taxonomy): domain Eukaryota; kingdom Metazoa; phylum Chordata; class Actinopteri; order Perciformes; family Cyclopteridae; genus Cyclopterus; species Cyclopterus lumpus. The sequence continues at coordinate 9,900,944 of NC_046973.1, forward strand.
AGTCTGAAATTAAAGTTTGATTGATTGTACAGATCCGGGAAATCAGAACATCTATATGTAATTTTATGCATGTATGTAAACATTCGACTGTCTAGGGTATAAATAACAATATTGCTGCTGTATTTATGCCAAGATGATGTTATTTTAAGTGTTGATGGACCAGCTACAATGTTAGCATAGCCGATCACTGACCGATCCAAACTCAGAAAAAAGCATTTTGAAAGTTATTTTCTTGTTGCCTCGGACCTTTCTTCCCATAGTATGCATTGTTGTGCACTATTACTTTGCTAACATGTTAGCATGTAACACAGGAGACAATTAGATTTTGTGATTGGGTCTTAAAGTAGGGACGATTTGGTCTTTGGCCTCATACAAAACATGGCATATTCTAATAACTGCTCCGCTTTCTCTGTGTTTGAAGTTTCAGTTTACCTCTTACTTCACAGCTGCTGCAAAGGGGTTCTGAGACCAGCTGCAATGCAACCCAACCAAACACAACACAAGAGCAAACAGGTATCATTATCATGGATATTGTGATATTAGGCTATATAAAATAAACTGGCATGTGTGTGGCTGCAGGAGTTAATACTTTCCATGCTGTTTCAAGTAATCGTATGTATAAATTTATCCGCCGGGTTAATGACTCCGAAAATAAAATAATCATCAACATAAAGTTTAGTTTGCAACATAAAGACTGTTTGCTGTCCTGGCTCCTCAGGGATATATTCAGACGTACCATCAATCAAAAACACAAGTTGTACTTTCTCTTTTGAGAACTGCCACCTTTGAAGATAAAGTGAGAAGCTAATTATCAAATAACATTTTTTTTCACCACAGAAACATGTGTATCTATTATTAATATTATTGGTTTGTATAGCTTTAGCATAAATTCTTAGCATACATCAAGTCTTTCATATTTCTTTCATTCCCAGCTGGTAGCCAGTGCCCCCACTGTAAGGACAACCTGAAGACACCTGTCCATCACGGTGCCAAGATCCCCAACAGATACTCAGTATATGCACCTTCACAGTCTTAAACCCTCTCTTTTAACCTCCTCTCTATCTTTTAGAAGTCACATATTTTAGGAGAGAACTTTCTTTCAAAAACAGAACACATTTTAAAGTTTTTCAGAGGAATAATGCTTTTTTATTTTACAGTCTTTACAGTACAATCAGCAGTGGTGAAGATGATGAGGAACACTGTCCACAGGATTACTGGACCATTTGGTTTTGACGAAACTGCATCAGTGTGAGAGTATTAAATATAAATACATCTGATTTTGTCTTTATTATGGCACTTTATGACTCCACAGGATTGAAGACCATATTTTATTGTGGTATATTGATCACATTTAGTTATATGGTTGAAATGAATACAAATGCTTTTTGGCCTCAGTGAACATGTACTTCTACTGTACTAGAAAAGGAACAAACACAAACTGTGACACATGTTTGGATTAAAGTTTTTGTATGATTTGATAAGACACCAGACACAAAACTATAGTCAGGGTTCTATATAATAATAAAGAATATGCCCTGCTATTTTATTGTATTTTATTGTATATTTGTAAACATGTTTGCTGCTGCTTCACACAATTTCCCCCTGGGGATGAATACAGTAATATCTTCTTATCTTATTTCTCAACTACTCTCAAAAGAATAAAGAAGTATTCAATTAATTTGGAATGTTAGATTTCACAAAGATTTTCCTATTCAATGAAAGTTGCACTGTAAACACAAAATCTCAATTCAAAATGTTTCAACAATCTTTGTCACTAACCGATGAAGTGCATTCACCAATCTGATAGTGCCTTAAATCCTAAACTAACATAAATTGCCTTGAAACGGTGTAGCTTGGTACAAACAATCAGTGCATAACTCAAGTGCATTAATAACTACAGTGGTACCACACAGTTAACTCTGAAATTAACATGAAACATTTTGTCCACTAATAACTAGAAATTATACAGTACATCTCAATATACTCACTGCATTTGTGTACATCTAGCGGCTACAGACACCAATCTCATACAGCACTACATAACGAAAATATTTGGTACAATGCACTCACATTAACTTCTCGAACATAATGATAACATAACGTATACCTGTAGGATGGTCTTAAGCTGCTAAACATTATTAGCTTTACAGTCCTCTGATGTAGATCAAATCTGTAAACATCAGGCCAATTGAATCGCCATTGGCGCATTTAGTAACTAATAATACATGTCCTTCTATACACTCATATTAATGTACTTCTTTCCATCATTTTGTATAGAAATAACATTCAGAACATATTTACCAATACGGAAAACTGTAAGGGTTCTGGGGCAGAGCAGAGACCAAAAGTAGAGAAAGACGAGGCGAGGTAGAAGGCAAGAGGCAGCAAGCAGTCATTCACAGGGGGGCAGTCCGTAAAGGCAAACAATTCCGATAGGGAGCAGGCAAAAATTAGGGATAAACCATAGACACAAACATGAGATAATACTGCTGGAAGGCAATGAACACATGGGGCAAGACAATCTGGCACCGGAACAGGGAAAGCAATGGAGTCTATATCTGTGGGGTTAGCAGAGGGAGAAACCAAGGGCAGGTGATTGAGCGAAGTTGTAGGGAATGACACTCAGGAGACACACACATGGGACTAAAGGGATGTTACAGTACCCTCCCCCCTCTAGAGCCGGCTCCAGACAGCCCAGGTTGTTCCGGGTGTCGCTGGTAGAAATCCCTGATGAAAGATTGGTCCAGAAAGTTCTTCGAAGCTAACCTGCTCTAAAGCTCACATTTCTAAACCCCAAAAACATATAAAATGTTGGTGTTTTTGCCTTGGAAGCCAGGGTTTCAGATCTATATATTTAATGTGCCTCAATAACATATCTTACTACTGGTAAAGTTGGCGTGTATATAATGTACCTCAATAACACATCTTACTACTGGTAATGAAAGCTGTTAATGCACAGTATACTTGTACTATGAGGAAGACACAATAATTAATATTGGCAGCTCACCTCAAGTGCATGTGAAATCATCTAAAATAACTGCTGCAATATAATGGAACTGTTTCACTGTTATTCTTTACATCAGACAAAACTACATGCAAAGCAAAAACCTTGAATTCAATTCAATTCAGTTTATTTTGTATAGCCCAATATCACAAATTACAATCTGTACACATACGACATCCCTGACCTTTGACCTCACATCGTGTCAGGAAAAACTCCCCAAAAAAACTGAAAATAACCTTTCACAGGGAAAAAAGGGAAGAAACCTTCAGGAGAGCAACAGAGGAGGATCCCCTTCCCTGGATGGACAGAAGCAATAGATGTCATGTGTACAGATGAACAGCGTTACAGAGTTACAACACATTCAATGAATATGACCGAAATTATTAATAAAGAGTAGTAGGCATGGAGCACGATCCAGACCTCCACAATCCACGAAACAGAAGGAGGTAGAGAAGAGGGGGTGGGGGGGCATCAGCGGGGCCATTTAGGGTCTTTTATTTGACCGTTTTTGCAGTAAAGAAGCTCATCCTCCTCGTCCATATTCGTAGGTTCAAGGAAAATGTTTGAATCACTGTCTTTTGGAGGATATGCCGTTTCCTCTACAGCATCATTGGTGGTTAGGTTTAACCCGGGTTCTGTGCCTCTGGTTGGCTGTATCAGGTAAGTCAGATCGATTTGTAGGATTCCCTCCTGCCACATGGTCTGTATCATCAGTGGCTCTGTGTTGTGTGGTCTCTGTGGTTGTAGGAACTGCGTGCCATAATGGGATCAGTTTTAATGCCAATAATGTTTGTTAATCTGGCAAATTCTGAGCTGGGTGGTCCACTGTACCAGTGATTCTGTTACGGTTTGTCTCTGACCCCAAGCGCACGACAACAGGAAGGTTCTAGTCTTAGCCGAACACACGGCGTAGTTTATTTGAGCAAAAAAGAAACACAAAAAACTCCTCCTCTCCAGGGGAAGGGAAAAAAGGCAATCCACTTGATGGTCGAACAGAAAATAATCTATACAAAAAATCCAAGAAAATACTCAGCAAAGACACGAGGAAAACAGCAAAGACTCGAGGAGGGAAAGTCCACAGACATCATGGCACGTACTCGCAACGTCAGCACAGACAGTCCTGATCTTTATTCCACGTAGACAACGAGCTGACGAGCTGCAGCTGTGGGACGAGCTGAGTGGCTTCAGGTGTGAGTTGGAGCTCACCTGGCTTGTCCCCGCCTCCAAGCCCGTAGCTCCCTGGCAGCGCGCTCTGAGGTACCGGGTGTCACTGTGTGAACGGGCTGAGGAGGGAGTCCGGCTGGCTGAGTCCTGACAGATTCAGAATTATTTATTTTTCATCCGAGAGTGGGTCCATCTCTATATGTTCGTCAGGATTTGAGCAATGGTTTGGTGTGGTGGTTCGTTCATAGAGGGAGTACTTGATGGGTAAGTCAAGTACCCACAGGGTAGTGTTCATAGAGGGTTGTCTTTATTATCAGACTGGACTGTATAGCCTTGAAGATGTCCAGCTCTCTTTACAACAATGTATGCCTCATGCATCCCATTTGTCTGCAAGTTTGTGTATTATCTGGTATTATTGATGCTTCAGCAGACATTTTTCTGTGGTAGTAGCACCTCTCACTCACTTGTGTAGTCCATAGCAACCTTTTGTGTGACTGTCAACATGCCTTTACCTTTTGTGTGGACTTACGACTGTCAATATGCCTTTGAATGTGCTTACTATCTTCTCTCTAGTTTATTCTAGAGTCCTAAAAATTAGGATGGAAGCAAGAGCTTTCAGTTACAAAGCTTCTCTTTTATGGCACCAGCTTCCACTTTCAGTCCGGGAGGCAGCAGTCACTACATTTAAGAGTAGACTTGACACTTTCCTCTTTAATAGTGCTTATAGTTAGGGGAGAGGGATCTGTTGCTCTCCTGAAGGTTCCGTCCCTTGTTTCCCTGTGAAAGGGTTTTTTCTATTATTTGGGAGTTTTCCTGTTCCGATGTGAGGTCCTGGGACAAGGATGACGTATGTGTACAGATTGTAAAGCCCCCTAATTTGTGATATTGGGTTATATAAAATAAACTGAATTGAATTGTAGTGCTCCAAACCCTTCAAGATTGAGGTGGACACAAGTGCTACTTGATCTGGAGCAGTGCTGCTTCAAGATGGAGTAGTCTCATACTACTCTGTCAAGTTTAAGCGTCTGCAGCTTAATTATTCCACCATCGAGAAGGAATCCTTAGCTATGCTCCTGGTCTTGCAACATTTAAAAAGTTTATTCGGGTTCCAGCGCAGCTGCTGTTGTCTTATACACTGACCAAAACCTGTTGGTGTTCCTCAACCGGATGTACAACAAGAACCAGAGACTGCTATAGGCTTATAGGCTGCTGGGGGATGTTTAGGTTACACTGAGCACCTATCTCCTCTTCTCTCTCTCCTTATGGATGAATTTACATCTCTCCATTGCACCTTATTAACTCTGCTTCCTCCCCGGAGTCGTTGTGACTTCACGTCTCATAGGGTCCATTGGACCTGGAGGTGTCTGATGCCTGGTGAGCCGGTCTCGCGTTGGCCCTGCTGATGCGCCCCGCCCCCCTCCTCTCTACCTCCTTCTGTTTCATGGATTGGAGTTCCATTCATACATTGTCATATTCATGTAATGTGTTTATGTAACTTTGTAATGCTGTTCATTCTGTACACATGACATGTATTGCATCTGTCCATCCGGGGAGAGGGATCCTCCTCTGTTGCTCTCCTGAAGTTTTCTTCCCTCTTTTCCCTGTGAAAGGTTATTTTTGGATTCGATGTGAGGTCCTGGGACAGTATGTGTACAGATTGTAAAGCCCTCTGAGGCAAATTTGTGATATTGGGCTATACAAAATAAACTGAATTGAATTGATACGGTATGCCAGTTGACCTTATTTTCTAGCTAGTGTGGGTTTTAGTTTATTGTTTTGGCCTTAGAGAAGCTGATGCCTTTGCTTCCATGTTAGTTGGTTTACCTTTGTTGATCAGTAAATTGTCAAATGCTACGTATTGCTCCTTCAGTATTTCACCCGCCTTATTGTTTCCTTTTTTGTTCCACCTTTGCCAAGGTTTTGTGATACCCGTGCAGTAGTGAGTTTCTAAATTATGGCATCAAAAGCCTGCTCACAAGCAGATGTCTCCCGACCAACCTGTATCCAGTAAATAATTGAATAGTTCTCCTTTCATGTTCCCTTGTGCTGTGCTTTTGGTAACTTGCACAGATATGAAGGAAAGTGTTCTGGGACATTGAGTCACTGCAGCCCCTCTCTCTGCAAAAGCTGCATTCAGTTTGATGGGTTTAAGGAAGTGTTCTTCACGTTCCACATATGATGTTTTTGTTGCAACTCCCTTCGTTTTAACCAGATCTTGGCTGTATTGATGCATAAGGTATATCATTCGCACACAAATAGCCTCGGCCAGAGGTTCAATGACAGTGGAAAACAGAAGTGGGGACAGTGGACAGCCTTGACGAGTGCCATGGCCAAGAGTGAACCGGTGAAGTGAGACCTTACCCAATTTATACATGTATTATGTGTACTGTTTAAGTGTGGCGAAGATGGTCACATATCTACCGCTATTTCTCTCTAACCCTAAACAATCAATCCCCTCTGTGCTCAAACAAATCATTGCATTTGGTATATTCTGTGGCTATAAGATCAATGTGAGTAAATCTACCGCCCTACCACTTAGATGCAGTAACAGCATAATATTTCCATTTAATTTGTCTCACAATGGCTTTTGGGGTTGGCTGTAGCTCATGGGGAGAGCGTCGTAGAGTGGTCGTCCCGTAACCACAAGGTACCCTGTTTGATCCCCGCTCTCCCCATAGTTGCATGTTGAAGTGTCCTTGAGCAAGACACTGAACCCGCAGTTGCTCCCCGGGTGCTTCACTGCAGCCCACTGCTCCTTAATATATAAGGATGGGTCAAATGCAGAGAAGAATTTACCCACAGGGATCAATAAAGTGTACACTTCTTTCATTTATTTTCTTTTAATCTCTGGGAATCCTTATTGCCTACCAATTGGAAGACTGGTGAAAATGAATATGTCTCCTGTCCTCAAACAGATTAAACTGGATTTACGTAGATGGCTACCATTTCTTGGCTGGGATGTATAGATATCAAATAGTAGTTATTAAAATGAATATACTCCCTAGAATTGTGTACCCTAAATGATACATAACAACATCTCAAGTAGCTTTTTTAAAGATCTGCATAGTACCATATCTAAGTTTAGTTGGAAATATAAACGCCCTAAAATGAGATAGAGAGAAACTCTAACTATCAGTGTTAAATGGGGGTCTAGCAGTATAAAACCTTCGATACTCTGATTGGTCCTTTACAATTGAAAATGTATCAGAATGGATCGCACAAGACCCTAAATCAATATGGTTAAACTTCGAAAAGCATTCACTATAAAATGCACCATTCAAAAGCTAAACACATACCAGGCACTAGAGACAACTTAATTGTGAGTAACATTCTAAGCACATGGATTAGTGTGAAGAAAAAATAAGCTGTTTTCTATCAAAAATACTTGTTTTATGCACCGATTGTTAATAACCCCAATTTTATTTCTTCCTGTGTTGACCCTGGTTTTAAAGAGTGGAACACACATGATAAATGACCTATGAAAGGAGTACCATGAAATAGTTCAATCAACTTCAGGATCAGTACGGATGAGACAGTTTTTCAGATTTTTATGTTGTTTTTAAACTGTACCCCATCATAAGGAAGGTCATGCACTAGAGCAGATTGAGACACTGATTCAAGTCTGCCAGCTGAAGAGGAAAAAAATAGGCTATATTTACCATAAACTGTTCTCCTTAAGCAAGTCAAGTACTCACAGCAGCAGGCAATCATGGGAACAGCACTGCAATTACTTATTAACAATGGAAAACAATTTTACAAAAGAATATGTAGTAATTTAAATCCCAGGAAACTCAGTTTAAGATTATTGCCTCTCCCCCTGGTCCAATGCTGCCTGTTTGGACTTCTCCACCTCGCCTCTGGCCCGAGTACGACTCTGCCTGTTTGGACTTCTCCACCTTGCCTCTCCCCTGGATGACCCTGCCTGTTAGGACTTCTCCACCTTGCCTCCTCCCCCAGTACGATCCTGCCTGTTCGGAGTTCTACACCTTGGCTCTGTCCCTGATGACCCTGCCTGTTTGGACTTCTGCACCTTGCCTCTGCCCCGGGAACAGCCTTAGCCTTCTGTCCCTGACTTAAGTCTTCTGTTCCCGACTCCGAGATTACAGCCTTCTTCCCAGTCAGTTTCCTGTGGTATGTTCTTCCACACAATATTCTGTCTCCGTCGTATTGCGTCTGGGTCCTTACCACCACCCGTTACAAGATGATAACAGTAGGTGTCGGGCAGCACCAGGGTCCAGATGAAGCCATGATCCATGTAAACCTGTGAGGAGAGAAAGCACAAAGACTCAGGAGAAGAAGTAGTTAGTTAGTAGTCAGAAGGAAATAGAGAAGGATGGGTGTCAGCATGAGCCTGCCAGGAGGAAGGACCGTGCCCAGACACAACCACGATCCATGGAAACCTGTGAATATAGAGGATGATGTTTTCTGTCCGAGTCTGATTGTTTGTATAGTTGGTCGTTATGCTATGTTATGTGTTTTTTTTTGTCTAGCTTAAGTTGGTGTGTAACCTAATATGAACTGAAAATAAAATGATTGACAGAAAAAAAACATATTATTCTTAACAGACTGAACCACAGGGGTTTAGAGGTGTGTTACCTCTGGGTATATGTTCAATACCTTGGCAGGTGGGACAGTGCACTGTCTCTTCAGAGGTTTTCAGTTACCATCCTTTTCAATTATAGGCTGTTTGTCATTGTCTTGGCCACATTACACCTGCTGGGAACAGGTCCCATACCTGAAGAGACAGTAGGAACCTTTAATTTACTAGTCAATTGAACAGTGGACTGATACATATTTAGTCAGAATAATTTGAGGAAAAAATATCTTGTTGAGGTTAATGTAGTATTACTACATAAATTAATATGGCACACAGGAAGACCCTTGTGTGAACCCTCAAATTGTTGTTCCCCCATGTTTCATCAGAGACGCCGTAACCTAATTAGAACTGTGCTTCCATGTTATTCAGAGAACAAATTGCCAGAAATCCCTCATTGATGTAATGATTTTAATTGGAGACAGATTGATTTATACATCGTAACCATGGTCATAAAGTGCAACACAGAAAAAAAGCTCAAACTATCTAGCTTTTCTCTCCCTCCTTAAATACTTAACTTGTATTCATATCCCAATATTAAAATATTTCACCTGACCGTCCCTCGTGGAACACATGACATGTAAATTTAAAGCAAAATGACATACATGTACAGTATGTGAAAGTCTTTGCCTTCATCGAGTGCACAATTCAGCCAGGTTCCATTTCACCACGCAGGAATGTGGATTAGAAATGTAAAGCAGGGTTTCATTTATAAAGAGGCAAAGTACCGCCCCTTCCTTTTTTTTCAGAAAAAATATGTTGTCAAGGGTGAGAGACAAATCATTTTATAATTTTGTTTCAATAATGCCATGAATACATACATACATTCTTACGAGTGTTGGCAATTTTGTCATAAAACTTTTTTGAAGTATGTTAAAATACACACCCAAAAGTCGTGCATGACGTCTCTCGCTAAAGCTACGATGCCTGTGTGTTTCACACCGGATGTACTCGCACCAACAACGTACTTTTCTTGCAAACATATGTGTAATTCATGGCACAATTCAAATGGGATCAAACGATTATTGGTCTCTTGCCATCGACTACTATACATATTTATTCTGATATTAGGTCCCATGGGCAACACCGGAAGAGGTGTAACTTAGCCTGTCCATTATCTACGGGGAACACTTGATGTCTTTTAAAGGAACTGTAGTGAGATTCAGTTTAGTGAATATGATCCAAAATGTACTCTCTGGAATACATGATGTGAAGTTTATGGCAGAAAGGAACTTTGTATATATAGCAGGAGATTCATTCAAAGGGACACCTCGAAAAGAAATAAACTTACTATCTCATATGTTTCACTGTTACATTTTCAATACTGTTCACCAAGACATATTTCAATTAATTTATCATCATTTTGGTGGCAATTCATTGTCCCCTTTTCCCTAACCCTACTCCTTGCAGGAAAGCATATTTTCCAAAATGTCAAACTATTCCTTGTAACGTCATTGTAAAGTTGTTCTATGGATTATGAAAGACAGTGCTTTTTATTTGCAAAAAAACAAGTTAAATTCAGAAACAAGTTAAATTCAGAATCAGCATATCTGTTGTAACTGTTTGGAGCACTTATTTTTGTATTAATAATATTTATACTACAAGTGCTGTTGTATTAAGTTGTGTCGACTCCAAATCCTTCAAGTCAACTCACTTTTTTTTCTTCTTCTTTTTCTTTTACAAACAAAAACATTAACACACACCTATAGTGGAGCAAATTCAACCACCACACAATAAGCCAAAAAATACAACATAATCACCAAGCATTCAAAGCAAAAGCACCGTAAACAATCTTAACTTAAACTACTGAAGTCAACTGACCGTCATTGCTTCCAACTAGGAGGTTTTGTATATATTCATATGTTTGTGAAGGGAAAAAAACAAAAATAAATGTTCACATCGTTACACACGGTTTCATTCCAGTTTAAGTTTGGAATGACCTTACATACTGTACACACTCTTCATGTGCTCTACCAACTAAGAACTACACGTCCTTTAAGAGTATCAGCCCAGACACCGGACCACTTTGAAGAAGCACAAAACAGATGACAAGAGTACAAAATGATATGAACACTTCAACATAGCTGGATCCTATTTGAGGTCATTAGCCTGTCTGAATCGACTCAATACAGTCAATTTGGGTTTGTCTTTCTGGCTGATCTGTGTCATCTGATGTTAAGAGAAGAGAAATGAAGTGAACAAAATGTGAGGAATTACTTCATTTTTAACATTTTAAACCTATAAACAAAGAGTTTATTGGATCATCAGGGAACACTGAGGATGCTTATTGTGAGAACCAGCTTACAACAACAATAACAGGTCCAGAAAATGTGAGATGGGAGAGTCAATATTAGGAACACAGTTTATGTTGACTGAATGGTCCCTGTGAATGGCAAGCTTTTAAGTGCAAACACTATAATGTTTTTTGTAATTTTTTTGCTTTCTTAGTAGTCATCAACTAATCTTCGGTAGATTATGCATACAGTACAGTGAGAGGTGTGTGGAAACTCTTTCTATGCTCCAGTGATATGGACATGTCATAAAACAACAATAATAATAATAATATTAATAACGCTATACTGTATGTTTGAACCTAAATGAGCACAGATAATCACTTTGTACCCGCTCAAAGGTCATGATATACTTGCTTTTTACCAACATGAACAAATAGACATGTGGCTCCAACGTAAGCAGTATTGTTCACATGCTTGGCTGCCTACAGTGGCAGCCTTTAGGCGTGGATGTCATTCTATATCACAATCCTGATATATGTAACAGGTAAGTGAATTTACCAATGACACCTCAGGGCAATCAATTGGCAATGTGTATTTATTTGCAATAATGGCCTAACACAACAGTAGACATTTAAAAGATGGTACCCTCTTTAAAATAGGCCGAGAGCTGAGACCTGAACCTGGAACCTGCATCTCGGAGTCTGGACCTGACTAAACATAATTGGTACTGCCAACTTTGAGACCCGGACCCAAGATAAGAACCAAAGACTACCTTGCCAGACTAATGCAAAGTATTACATTGCATCTTTGGCATTGCATATCTAATGTGTCCCACACATGAATTCAACAAAATTAAAATTTTCTTTACAAATTAAATTTGAACCGCCCTAACCGTATTTCAAGTTGGCCTAGAGTTCTGCAAGAACCCAGGCTCTTTGTTATCTGAACTCTAAGGCAGGTGAGGTCCAAATAATTCTTGGCCAACTCTGGAAAATCTTCATTTGGGATTTAGAATTTTGCACAATGTAAACATGCCTTTACATGGCGCCACTCCACGAGTTTACTATTTGTTTATTCATCATACCAGGAAAAAGCAGCGACTAGCTTCCTTGGCTTAGCTTCATCTTATGGAATGTGTAGTGATCATTTTTCGAGGATCCAATCACAGAAGGGATCCACCATGCTCACACAAACACACAGTTAAAAGAAAGTATATCAGTGCTCTGGGCTGATGGTGTAACTTCAATGTGGTTTTCTGATCTGTAACTTACTATCATGTGAACACGTGTTCTAACTAAGTGACGCCAAAGCGACCTGTGAAGTGAATCTCCCCACTATGGTTCTTGGTGCAGAGCTGAATACTGGATATTATCAGTGTCCCAGGTAAAAGGGTAAAGCCGGAATGTGCTATGTGTAGCATTTCATTTATATTAGCTGTAAAATATGTTACATTACTTTAGGGCATGGTGGTTTTTGAAGGTACAGCTTCACGTTAGCCTGTTGTGTCACATTAAAATACATATTTGTTGTTACTAGTGGCCTTTCAATATAAATAGAGCAGTGCAGGCTGCAGTGGGACTCACTTTTGGCAAATGCTAAATGCTACATATAGCTCTTTTGAGACTTGATAAACTTGTCTCTGTCCTCATTCCTCTTAAATTCCTATGCAAAGCCGCTGCCCTGCCACAATCAAGACCTAAGCTGAAAGTAACACTACAGACAGTGGGTGTTTGAAGCTCCAGTACATCCCAGAGAGTTAGCTGGAATGTCTCCTTAAGTGTCCTTAGAGAGGATCGATCTCAATCCAACTGGACCAATCAGAGGAGAGATGGGGGAGAAGGTGGAAGGCAAAAAAAGGGTAGATGAGCAGAAATGAATTTCTCTTTTCCAGTCTTTCCTCTGGAATGTCTTGTTTAATCTCATTCTCTCTTCTTTCTACATTTCTCCCCCTCTCTCTCTCTCTGTTTCTCGTCAGTAGCGTGTAGAGTACCAGTCATTGTCAGTCATCTGAACAAGCTCGTTGACCACGTCCAGCAAGTTGTAGTTATATTTCTTCAGCAACCGCTGGTTTAGTGGCCGGTCCCCAAAACCCATTTCAACCAGCACGGCCATCATGGTTTCCTGGGTGGATGCATCCACTGGAGGCTGCATAGAAACAAGAAACATATAAACTGACTGGCGTGTGGCAGGCCTAGATTTGGACTTCTCCACATGTGGAAGTAATGTGCATGGAGCTTTTAGTGTGGTGACTCTCAAAACCACGATCGATTAATAGTTTACCATTTCAAGATTTGTCGCAGACTGTGGCTCAGATTCCAAAAAAGTAGCGCTATGATGTTGGATCTTACAGGGACTGTGATGAATGCAAATGCAGATTCTACTGTTCTGATTGGATGGAAAAAAGGTACTTATATATTATTTTAAATTTAGATTGAAGAAATCTCAATATCACTGTGGTGGCTGGGGCGTGGTTAGGCTCAACTGCGGAGGGGAGTACAGGTGCCGGGAAGAGGCCTAATTTGCCTGAGCTGCAGGGATCATGTGATGTGTGTCTCTTCCCTATATGAGGTTTGATAGGGATAGAGGCACGAGAGAGGAGAGCAGTCTGCTAAGTAATAAATAATTTTACGAAATCTTCCCTGAGTGTGCTCATCCTTTGGTGCAGGGGGGGGGGGCATATGTGACAGCTAGGAGCTTGTTACAATCACCCTGTTTGGAGTATTGCACTATATTGAATTGTAACCCATATAGCATGATACATATTGTACTGCCAGATCATTGCCAATACACAGTCCTAAAGAAAGTGATCCGTTTACAACTTACATGTTCAATGTGTAGTATTGTGTAGTGCCGACTACTGTTTGAAAGGCCGTCCTGTATTCTATTGTATGAGTTTAGACTAATGTTAGCAGCTCTTCCTGTTCTATTGGATTCAGGAAAGTATATACTCTAGCAAACCCCAGCCACTCATTTTCGTGACCTGCGCCAGTGTCCCTTATAAATAACTGTGTAGACCTAAACTGACGTTATCCATAATTCACAAAAGTAGGAATCATTGTATTGGCTCAGCCTTGGTACTGGAAGCTATCTAATACTGAAGGACTCTGATTGGGATTAGGGCCAACAGAAAACTTGATCGGAACGCTCCTAGTTTTAGTACTTTAAGAGTACCATAAATGTGTTAACAACATGAGGTATGATATACGATTGCAAGATATAAACCGCATGCTGACCTGTGTGGGGCCTTGTCCAGTGAACAGAGCTTTGTAGGCAGACGCAGCTACTGACAAGGCTCCTTTCACCAGGCCGCTGGTGAGGCCTGGGTGCCTGAGAAGCGACAATAAAGAGGTGACTTTCAAAACGTGACTGCTATGTGAAAGCCTTGGCTCCATCTCCAATCCAGCACTTCTACACAAATCATGAGTTGAGGCTAATTGGTGAACGTTAATAATGTTAATAACAGTGCTAACAAGCTTGCTAGCTTCTTTGTTAAAACAAAACTTTTGAAATAATCAATGTATAATATTGAGAACTAAATGCTGTAGAAACCAGTAGAAAAAAAGAAGAAAATCTGTTGCTTTTGTGACCGACTAGCGCTAGCATGTTCCAGCTAGCTGGCGCGCTAGCATGTTCCAGCTAGCTGGCGCACTAGTGGTTAGCTCACCAATTAACCACCACCATAATTTAGTAAGCTGGGAACTTTGATGCAGCCAGCAGTACGTTTCCTTTAGTCAAACTGCTGAGTTTGAATGTGTGCGAGGGTATGTATGGGTGTGAGACCTGGGGTCCTCAGGGTTGTCGTCCTCTGTGTCTTCAGTCACTTCAGCATCATCTGTCTGAGTTTGTTCAGGACCAGAGACTGTGGTACAACAAAAGAAAACATATTATCCCTCAACATCTATGAAAAATGTCAGCATCAGAATAAACAAGACACTGAAAGCTGCTGTGCCTTGGTTAAGCCTCACATAGTTGCTAAAGACTCTTAGAGCTTCTTCACATTTGAAAATCCAAACTAAGGTACAAACCAAGGTTTGCGTTTCTGTTACACGTTATACATGTTATATATGTTATATGTGTTTAAAATGCAATTATGCCAGCACACAAAAGAAATATAAATGACATATGCGTCCTGATGTCATTTAATTTTAGGAAGATTTTGATCTTGACATTTGATACCCATCAGGTGATTTGAAGCTGAAGCTAACTAATCGCAGCCGATCTGCACTGTTTTAGCTCTCTCAGGATTGTTGCTGTTGTCGGCACTGTTGCAATGTTCATTCATACTGTTAGCTTCTCACCACAGGCTCAGCCATCTCCATGTTGAGAGCCGTGTGCTCTATGGGTTTTAGCTGCTGTAGTAGTGGTCCAATCACACTGCATAATGAAGGTATTAGCAACGTGCTTACCATCCTCAGTTTGGTACAGTTCAGAGCCCTCTGCTCCTTCCCCAGCAGTGGCAGGGTCCACATCAGTTTCTTCACTGCTCCCTGGACTGCACAACATCAAGAGCAACATATTTGTTCAAGTATTTACAGCCAGTGGAACAAATAACAAAAAAACACTACATATTTAAATCAAAGCTGCATTGAGGCGTCTGGTAGCAGAGTGGTTAAAACACACAACACATACCTCTGATTCATTCCCCTTTCTCTGCCTCCTTGCCTTTATGTCAGTATTTTTACTACCACTATCAATATAAAGTCAAATGCCAAGAATGCATTTCAAATAACAAATATTTAAACATCAAAGCTGTAATGAATATTTGTTATATTAACAAAAGACAAAATGTTTGTAATATGAAAAGCAGAGATTCAGACCAACTCTACAGAGCCTTTTGGCGGTTTCCATCTCATTGTTTAGGTTTTACGGGGTGAAACTTTACTGTTATGATTTGGTCTCACAGGTCTCATCAAACGTTGGTTTCCAGCAGCAACAGGCAGCTGTTTCCAGTGAAAAAGCTCTGATAAACTCATTGTAAACTATCTGCTCAGCACCAAACAACAGACTATAGAAGTTTTATATATTTTATTGAAGCATAGAGAGCCAGATATTCTTTCTAAATAATAAAGAATAAAGGGAACCTACCACCAATATTAGCCTGTCGAGGCCTGCAGTTGGAATTGTATGCTGCTGTGTTTGTATCCCAACCTTCATACTGACCTTTGTGTGGTGATGGCTTGAGGCGGTGCCACCACTTCAGGTGTCAGAGGCTCGTCGTCTAACGTCTGAGAGGTACAAAGCATGTCGTTGGCACTGTTGTTGTCCGACATCGCTGTCCCTGCAGCCGCCGCAGCTTCTTCTGCCTCACCAAGCTCCCCCTGTGGGGTTGAACTGCCCGGTTGGTCGGGAGAGGGGGTTTCTGTGTCTGTGGGGGTCTTGGCTGGGATGTCCCCAGGCTGGGACAAAGCAGAGCTGCAATGGGAATTTAAAGGGACTGTGACAACACTTTGACCAAACACAGAAAAACAGGCAGATATTCCTTGCTTTATAGTAATTTTATTCATGTATTTTTAGTTCTGATAAGACACAGGCACTGGAGTGTGATTCTAAACTAAGCAAATATCTTCGCAGGGTCTGTTGGCTGTTCATACACAGTCCCCTGACCCCTGCATGTAATAATTTTTTGGAGTCACGTACCTGTACATGGATTCCCCCAGTGGCCGACTGGTGTCAAAGCAGTCAGGGAGGATGATGATGTAATCTTCTGAGGAGGTGGAGGAGGAGCGACTCCTCGTCCCATCTCTCTTCTCCCCTCCCTCCTTCTCCTTCTCCTCCCCTGGCTCCTTCTCCACACGGATGTTCTCCGTGTGGGATTCCTCACCTTCAACTGTGTCGGGATGAACAAAACTTCTAAGTTTCGAAAGCGAACCGGGTACCAACCAGGGACATAGTTCTGCGCCACCGCAAGTTCCTAAAATATATTTCGACAAGATTATGGTTATAGACCTTGTTTAGAGTTATTAAACATGATTAAGTGTGCCAACAGATGTATGGTGGAGTGTAATAGCTTCTCAAGCTATGCAAAGGTATTAACCACCAAAGATGGCGAATGCAACTTCCAGATCCATGTGCTATTAATGAGTGGGTACAATATATTAGCAAGAGGCCCAATATTTAGTGGCCAGATATATGTTTTTGGTGGAGAAACTATGAGCAAATAAGTCCTTAGATGCTTCAAACCACATTATCTGTGGCCATGTTGTTTTAACAAGTTTACTGGTTACTCTCAGCCGAGTGTGTCGTGGTTATTAATATTTGGGCAGCTGAAAAGTTGAAACACGAACAGAGCATGTAGGTCTCCTCGTAAAAGCCTTGAATCAATATTAAATACATACTCATCTGTGTTTACTATATACGCCAACCATTACCACTGAAGACCGTATACAAGAAGTCACCTAGTGGTTTGTGGACTGTCGTTATGAAGCCTCTAGTTCGGCATTGTGGCCGTCTTGGATAACGGCTGTCGCCATCTTGGCTTTTTGCAACCACTGAACGGAATCAACCATATTTGGACTGATGAGGAGTGACGTAGAGACATTGTATCATATCATAAGTTGTCATAGTCAAACTAAAAAGACAATCTATTCCTCAACCTAAGTCGGTACTTTTGTTGACTAAACCTATGTATGTTGTTTCCTGTGAAGATGGAAGTTGACGTGTTGCTGGATTATGAAGGAAAACGCAAAAAATGAATGAATAAAATATCATACTGTTGAGTGAGGATAAGTTGAACAGCTGAAACAAACATGCTGGCAACCCTCTGACATTCATGAAAAGGTAACATTATGGAGTGCTGTGGATGGAACGCCACTTTCAGTATATTATCTTTCCCATTTCTATCAGAAGGAACGCCACAAGTGAAGATTATAAAATGGCAGTGTTATTTTGACCACTTCTCAAGAGTTTCAGCAGCTTGATCACATTTAGCATATTGCTGCCCTGCTGTTAGTTAGTAGTCTGCTTTTATTTTTCATAAACTGATAAGTTACAAATCGACCCAGTAGTAAAGTAATGTAATCAGATCTGACTCATTGCCTGTGTAGTTCTGTGCTTCACTGAGATACTGCAGGACTGTAGCAGACTGAGGAACAACATAATATAGCTCAGCTTTTCCTAGACAAGCGAAGGTTACCAAGAAGGTCACTTAAAGAGGTATTTATGGACATAAGTCTTTTACTTCGACTGTTACTTTGGTTTATCAGTCCGAATCAATTGGGCTGATTAGCTGAAAACAAGATGAGTTGGCCAAATACAAGTCAAAGTTCTTTCCCATCCATCCATCCATCCATTATCACCCGCTTATCCGGGGTCGGGTCGCGGTGGCAGCAGGTTCAGCAGGCCGACCCAGGCTTCCCTCTCACCCGCAGCACTTTCCAGCTCATTCTGGGGGATCCCGAGGCGTTCCAAGGCCAGCCGGGAGATATAATCCCTCCAGCGTGTCCTCGGTCTTCCCCGGGGCCTCCTACCAGTTGGACGTGCCCGGAAAACCTCTAATGGGAGGCGTCCAGGAGGCATCCTAACTAGATGCCCGAACCACCTCAGCTGACTCCTTTCGACACGAAGGAGCAGCGACTCGACTCCAAGCTCCCCCCTGATGTCCGAGCTCCTTACCCTATCTCTAAGGCTGAGCCCGGCCACCCTACGGAGGAAGCTCATTTCGGCCGCTTGTATCCGAGATCTCGTTCTTTCGGTCACGACCCAGAGTTCGTGACCATAGGTGAGGGTTGGAACGTAGACCGACCAGTAAATGGAGAGCTTTGCCTTCCGGCTCAGCTCCCTCTTCACTAAGACGGACCGGTACAGCGCCTGTTTTACTGCTGCAGCCGCACCGATCCGCCTATCGATCTCCCGCTCCACCTTACCCTCACTCGTGAACAAGACCCCGAGATACTTGAACTCCTTCGCTTGGGGTAGGCAGTTTGCCCCCACCTGGAGGGAGCAATCCGCCGGTTTCCGGCAGAGCACCATGGCCTCAGATTTGGAGGTGCTAACTCTCATCCCTGCCGCTTCGCACTCGGCTGCAAAACGCCCCAGTGAATGCTGGAGGTCACGGTCCGAGGAGGCAAACAGGACCACATCATCCGCAAACAGCAGAGAGGCGATCCCGAGACTCCCGAACCGGATCCTCTCCGCCCCCTGGCTGCGCCTAGATATCCTGTCCATGAAGGTCACGAACAGGACCGGTGATAAAGGGCAGCCCTGGCGGAGGCCAACACCCACCGGGAACGTGTCTGACTTACTACTGAGGAGACGAACACAGCTCCTACTGCAGGCGTACAGAGACCGGATGGCCCGTGCCAACGGATCCGGCACCCCATACTCCCACAGCACCCCCCACAAAAACCCCCGAGGGACCCGGTCGAAAGCCTTCTCCAGGTCTACAAAGCACATGTAAACTGGTTGGGCAAACTCCCAGGACACCTCCAGTAATCTTGCGAGGGTAAAGAGCTGGTCCACTGTTCCACGACCGGGACGGAATCCGCACTGTTCGTCCTGAATCTGAGGTTCGACAAGCGGTCGGAGCCTCCTCTCCAGCACCCTGGCATAAGCTTTTCCCGGGAGGCTGAGCAGTGTGATACCACGATAGTTCGAGCACACTCTCCGGTCCCCCTTCTTGAAGATGGGAACCACCACCCCGGTCTGCCAGTCCATGGGCACTGTTCCCGACCCCCATGCGACACTGAAAAGGCGTGTCAACCAAGACAGCCCAACAATGTCCAGCGCTTTCAGCATCTCAGGGCGGATCTCATCCACCCCTGGCGCCTTGCCACCAAGGAGCTTTTTGACTACCTTAGCGACCTCTGCCAGGGATATGGGTGAATCCACCCCAAAGTCTTCCGGCGCTGCCCCCTCTCCGGGGGACATGTTGGCCGGGTTTAGGAGTTCCTCAAAGTGCTCTTTCCACCGCCCGACGATGTCCCCAGTCCGGGTCAGCAGTTCCCCCCCCCCCCTGCTGAGAACAGCCTGGGGTAGACCCTGCTTTCCCTTCCTGAGCCGTCGGATGGTTTGCCAGAACTTCCTTGAGGCCAACCGAAAGTCCTTCTCCATGGCCTCCCCGAACTCCTCCCATGCCCGAGTTTTAGCCTCCGCGACCATCGTCGCTGCAGCCCTTTTGGCCCGCCGGTACCCGTCAGCTGCTTCAGGAGACCCCTGGGCCAGCCAGGCCCGAAAGGCCTCCTTCTTCAGTTTGACGGCTACCCTCACCCCCACGACAGGCACCGATGACCTTCCGGCCACAGCCCCGAGCAGCCGCGTCCACAATAGAGGCTTTGAACAAGGTCCACTCGGATTCCATGTCCCCAGGCTCCCTCGGGATTTGTGAGAAGTTCTTCCGGAGGTGGGAGTTGAAGACCTCCCGGACAGGATCCTCTGCCAGACGTTCCCAGTTCACCCTCACTACACGTTTGTGCTTGCCAGGTCTCTCTAGCCGAGTCCCCCGCCATCTGATCCAACTCACCACCAGGTGGTGATCAGTTGACAGCTCTGCTCCTCTCTTCACCCGAGTGTCCAAGACATACGGCCGCAGATCAGATGATACGATTACAAAGTCGATCATTGATCTCCGGCCTAAGGTGTTCTGGTACCAGGTACACTTATGAGCCACCTTATGTTCGAACATGGTGTTCGTTATGGACAAACTGTGGCTAGCACAGAAGTCCAACAACAAAACACCATTCGGGTTCAGATCGGGCAAGCCGTTCCTCCCAATCACGCCCCGCCAGGTTTCTCTGTCATTGCCCACGTGAGCGTTGAAGTCTCCCAGGAGAACTATGGAGTCGGCAGGCGGCGCCCTTTCCAGGACCCCTCCCACCGACTCCAAGAAGGCCGGATACTCCGAGATGCTGTTCGGTGCATAAGCACAAACAACAGTCAGAGCCTTACTCCCCGCAACCCGTAGGCGCAGGGAGGCGACCCTCTCGTTCCCCGGGGAAAACTCCAACACAACGGCGCTCAGCCGGGGGCTCGTGAGTATCCCCACTCCCGCCCGGCGCCTCTCACCCTGGGCAACTCCAGAAAAGGACAAAGTCCAAACCTTCTCCAGGAGCTTGGTTCCAGAGCCCATGCTGTGCGTGGAGGTGAGCCCAACTATATCTAGCTGGTACCGCTCCACCTCCTGCACCAGCTCCGGCTCTTTCCCCGCTAGTGAGTTGACGTTCCACGTCCCTAGAGCTAGTCTATGCTGCCGGCGATCGGCCCGCCCAGGTCTCCCGCCTGTTCCCGCCGCCCGGTCTACATAGCACCCGACCCCGATAATTCTCCCTGCGGGTGGTGGGTCCACAGGGTGACTGCTGCTCCATGTTGTTCTTTCGGGCTGAGCCCGACCGGGCCCCTAGTTCTTTCCCATGTTTTCAAAACTTGAAATGCATAATCCCCTTTGTATTGATTCTGTTGTTATTACTGCAAATGAACTAAAGATAAATACTATCAATAAATCAACAGTGTATATAAATAATGTTATGTCATTGTTCTTAGCTACTGTAAGAAGTACCATTATCAACAAGATTCATGTCAGGTCTATCTATGTCCTAAACTTTGTGTTTCATGTATTAATAAGTAATTAAGTCACCTTTACCAAACTGACTGCATTTGAGATTTTCAACAGATCAAAATGTTATTTGTATTTAGGACTTTCAAACAACTTTTAAAATGTTTAAAAGCAAAATGATCATACCTTTCTGAATCTATTGGTCTCACATCTCGCACAAAGGTTAAATTGAACAAAAATCTGTACTGAGTACACTTCATTTTAAAACTGAATATTTACAACCCATAGATACAGCCTGATAATGAGACAGGCAATAGAAAATATGAAAGGTTATTTAAAGTTTATGGTCTCAATCTCTAGTTTCAAGTCTTCTTCAATACAGCATGATGGTCATTTAGTAAATGATGGTCATTCAGAGTCAAACAGACCATAAAGCAGGGGATGCTTTAGGATGGGGCTAAAAAGTGATTGACAGGTTGTACTGCATCACAATATCCCTCTTCCGCAGTCCAAATATGGTCACATATATTAACTGGTTGCAAAAAGCTAAGATGGCCGAACTCCAGTGGGTGAGGTCACGATGACTCTGATCACTTATACAGCCTATGAGGAAACAGACTGGGGTTGTAGTTATTATAAACTGACCTATTTATTAAAGCAACAGGAATTAGTTTGGCTGCTCTATGAACAGATATGCCAGCTGCTCTTCTTTTATATGCATTAACTATCTGACAAAGTTACCACTCAAGGAGTGTTGTTGTTGCCTTGCTATCTAGAAGCAGCAGAAAGCGCTCGCCCCATTGGTTACCAAATGGCTTGTCTAAAGGTACTGGTGCTATCTAAAGGGCACATTATCCAAACAGTGATATGCACCAACATGCATATGCTCTGAAATGATTGGTTATTGGTACATTTGCTCATATGCAGTCAAATGGAGTTGTTGATGAGACAGACTGGGGTCCTACCAAATGCTTGTCCCTTCCTTCCCTGTGCATTATACATCAGCAACATTCATTTAGCACCCCCCTCAATGGACAAATTAACAAAGTGCCTTCCTATTAACACAATGTATGATTCATAGAGACAACATATAAGACAATTCTAGGGCAGTACCAAATGGTTGAAAGCGTTGAATCTTCATTAAGCACATTGTTGTACGTCTATTGACTGTTCAAAGCAGGTATTTATGCCCAGTTGCAGATCAAAATCATGCTACAATAATATTTTTTGTATTATTACTATTAATACTATTCCGGTTGTGTCGGACTGATTACGATTTGTGTAATCCAAACATTTCCCTGAATTCCAGAGCTTTTATTCCACCATTTCAATAGTAATTGACTGTATATAAGAAGTGGAGGTAGTCGTCGTGATGCCACCCATTGGTTTATGGACTACTGTTTTGAAACCTTGAGTTTAGCTGTCGCCATCTTGTTTTTTTGCAACCAGAGGAGCCCTCTCGCTGATCGCCATTCAAAAGGATGCAATTAAGACACTTCTGCATTGGCTTCAACAAGGAATGGAAGATGACATTCAAAACACACATATGATTATTAAAAGTCTAAACATAACCCTTTTGCCCCTTGCACCTTACTTTGCGCCTAGATTATCCACCGTTTAGCTAAATTGGAGTTGGACATGTCCTAAATACACTTGCACAATGCACTTTAGACCATGTGTCCAATCAAGGACTTTTATGATCCGATGTCAAATGGTATCTCGGCTCATCCGATATGTTTTCTGCTGTCACCTGTGGTTGAGTGCTCCTGCAGTGTGAAGGACCTGGGCGGAGCAATGAGCGGGGTTGGGGCTGAGCTGGGGCCGGGTCCCAGGGTTGAGGCCACATACAGTGGAGCCGGCAGGGAGGCTTTCAGTGGCGGTGGGAGGGAAGCCATCAGCGTAGCCGGTGGTTTCAGGGGGCTTTTAGAGGTGCTGGGGCTGCTGTCTGGTCTCTCTTCTGATTTCACTGTTTTACTCTTCACAGAGGAGGAGGAGTAGGAGGAAGAGGAGGAGGAGCCGCCCTGAGCAGCCGGACGCACCACTGGGGGCAAACAGGAAGTCCACTGTTAAATACTGTACAGTAATACTTGTGCTGCGACATGTGCAAACAGAGTAAACAAGTCCAATCAGAAATAATGCTGGACACAAGAACCAAATATAGATGTCACATACAGCAGTTTACACACAAGGGTTTTCAACTGGGACTAAACATTGATTTGTAGCATGCCGAAAACACAAAAATACAAAAAACTGTATGTCCAAGGCTTTTATTGTGAAAGCTAAGAACGGAAGTGAATCTGATCTGTGCTGTCCAAAGAGTTTACTTTCTGAGAGAATATTTCATAATTGAACACAGACATAGGCAACTTTTAAAGACACTTGTCCTGGGTGACTTATCATACATTTATAGTTGTTTTTACCAGCCCATGATACTGGATATCTATTTGATTTGACCATGTTGTTTAGTCCCTCAGGCATATGCAAAACTCACCCAAATTGTAAAAGATGTGCACAAAACTAGAGGTGGACTGATAGTGGATTTAAATGGCCATATAATACAACTAGTTTGGGGAGGAAAAGGTCGATATGACGTGCTTTAGCCTACTTCTGTCAGCTACTAGTGTACACTGTTTTTGTAGTGGGATTTAGTGGATTACATTGTTCTACATTGTTAATATATCATGTTATATTTATTTACAATGCCCGATACCCTGTTCTGTGGCTTATGATGCATTTCGTCAGCTGCGCCTCCGGTTACATTGTTGAATACCACTCTCACAGACCATTAATGTTCATGCATCTTACCCGGTAAGGGTGATCCTAAAGTGTGTGATTTAATTTCATAAATGAATGGTTAGGTTGCTGGACTATTTGGAGGAAAGAACACCAAATTGGTAAGTCAGTTAAAGTAACCGTTGAATTATTTATTGTTCTCCCTGTCTGCATGTCTTGTATCGTGGACAGAGAGCAGATTGTGTGTGTGTGTGTGTATGTGTGTATATATATATATATATATATATATATATATATATATATATATATATATATATATATATATACACACATTAGGTTACAATATATATATATATATACATTGTAACCTAATCGGCAAAAATAATAATATAGAGAGTATATGAGTAAACAATAGCGACAATGTTCCTCATTCCAAAATTATTCATGTTTGGAAAAAATGTACATTCTTACTTTGCTGGATTAATTTTTGTTCACTTACATTTTTAGAGACACTGACTTTTATCAACAGTTAAAAAACAGTAATCCGTATCAAAGTACAACTTCAGACCCGTGACCCCTGCCGATGTTTACCTGGCCCTTTGCGGGACACTCTCAGAGGGGTGTGGTCAGGGGCCTCCTCCAGGGTCATTGAGCGAATCACAGTCTCGCAAACAAACTGAGTCCCGCTGATGTCGTCCTCCCCTTCCTCTTGAGCTGGGACTCCGCCTCCGTCTGCTCCAGATCCCGCCCCATTGGGGACATCTGCAAACCAGTAACAGGTGGACCAATGTTATGTCTGTTAGACAGATCAGTTTTCAGTGCCAGGTTCTTCTTCTGCATACATTTAGAACCACTGCTGACCATAAGTACCAACAATTCCCAGTAGTATGCAGGCATAACTGCAGGAAAACCAATTCCTAGTGAACTTAATACACTTATCAGCATTACTGAACACCTATGGCATCTATAAACCCTGTTTAGACTTGGTTTAAAACACATCTTGGCGATGGTATCAAAGGTCAAAGTGCATCACTGCCTCTTGTTGGCGCGATACAAGTCTAGTCCATTTACCATAAAGTCGTGTGGGAACAGGGTCTTAGGCATACAGAGGATCTGTGTGTGACATTCAGTTGTAATCCGCATGCTTTAACATGTGTTACATCCAGGTACCACTCAGTCCAATTAAATTAATCTAATTTATATCAGAATTAAGCATGTTTCTATCTTGAGGACAGAAAGTTGAATTTACAGTCAACCATCAGGTCTGTGCTTGACTATAGAATGTATCTTCATGCTGCACAGTTCAACTAAAGTCCAGACTATATGGTATGTATCCATTTATCATTTATAGTAATACATGGTAAATGGACTGTGCTTGTATTTCTCTTTTCTAGTCTTTAACACTACATGTCACCATTCACCCATTCACACCCATTCATACCCTGATGGGAGGGGCTATGGTTCCACCTGCACATCAGGAGTAACTAACATTCACACACACTTTCATACACCGTATGGACGAGAGGAGCCGGGATCGACCCTGCTCACCACTGAGCCACAGACACCCCATAGACTGGTTCTCAGTAGCAATATGAAGAGAACAACATTCTACTTTATTCTAACTTGTCTCCTGCAAAAGAGGCCTCAGGACATCCCTTCTCTTCTCAGGGGGACTGTGGCTCAGCGTAAAGCAGGGTCGTCCTTCAGTCAGCTGTGCCTACTGTGTGTGAATGTTGTATGAATGTTAGCTACTCCTGATGAGCAGGTGGCACCTTGCATAGTAGCCCCTCCCATCAGTGTATGAATGGGTGTGAATGGGTGAATGATGACATGACTAGAAAAGTGATATACAATTACAGTCCATTTACCATAACCTGCAACTTGTTTTCCTCTTGAAAGAGGTTAAGGGTCCTGGACTTTCAAAGGGAAGTGTCGACCATATATGGGGCATTAATATGGATGTCGAACCGGTGAAATCTATCACTGTTCTTTGTATTAGGGTGTGGGTATATCTGTTTAATAAATACAAACGTTTGTACAGAAACACCTCAAATCATATTCAGCTTTCTTGTTCCATTTTAGATGTTCTTTCATTTACCAACTTATCAACACAACTCTATCAAGAACCTTAAACATCTTTGAATAGAAAACTAATTTACCCATGATACTATTAATGACTTCACTTTCTTCCTGGATGAGAGCCAAAGAAGTACTGCCCTTGTCCTGCAGGTGGCCATCTTGAGGTAGAGGGGACATGCAGGGAGTCATGTCTGGACGGAGAAAGCTCAGTCAGGTCTTTGCAGTTACCAACAGTTACACTGAAACAGCTTGGTGATTTGTAATTACAACAGGAGCTGCTACCCACTTTTCACTTTGCTACAATATCAGACGTTTGCATCCTTGATACAAACAAGTATCCGCTTTTGGACACAAGCTCCCTTAAGCAACCAGCAGCAACTGGAAA